>NW_026510811.1:155000-220737 GCF_027579735.1 Bombina bombina | reverse complement strand
ACAGAGGCTGGGGGTGTAAGACAGAGGGGCTGATAACTTGCATAGGGACTGGGGTCTAAGACAGAGGGGGTTGAGAACCTGTACAGGGGCTGGGGTGTAAGACAGGGGGGACTGAGAACCTGTACAGGGACTGGGGTGTAAGACAGAGGGGCTGAGAACCTGTACAGGGGCTGGGGTGTAAGACAGAGGGGGCTGAGAACCTGTACAGGGGCTGGGGTGGGAGACAGATGAGGCTAAGAACCTTACAGGGGCTGGGGTGTGAGGCAGAGGGGGCTGAGAACCTGTACAGGGGCTGGGGTGTAAGACAGAGGGGGCTGAGAACTTGTACAGGGACTGGGGTGTAAGACAGAGGGGGTTGAGAACCTGTACAGGGGCTGGGGTGTAAGACAGAGGGGGCTGAGAACTTGTACAGGGACTGGGGTGTAAGACAGAGGGGGTTGAGAACCTGTACAGGGGCTGGGGTGTAAGACAGAGGGGGTTGAGAACCTGTACAGGGGCTGGGGTGTAAGACAGAGGGGCTGATAACCTGTAGAGGGGCTGGGGTGTAAGACAGAGGGGGCTGAGAACCTGTACAGGGGCTGGGGTGTAAGACAGAGGGGCTGAGATCCTGTACAGGGGCTGGGGTGTAAGACAGAGGGGCTGATAACCTGTAGAGGGGCTGGGGTGTAAGACAGAGGGGGCTGAGAACCTGTACAGGGGCTGGGGTGTAAGACAGAGGGGCTGAGAACCTGTACAGGGGCTGGGGTGTGAGACAGAGGGGGCTGAGAACCTGTACAGGGGCTGGGGTGTGAGGCAGAGGGGGCTGAGAAATTGTACAGGGGCTGGGGTGTAAGACAGAGGGGCTGAGAACCTGTACAGGGGCTGGGGTGTAAGACAGAGGGGGCTGAGAACCTGTACAGGGGCTGGGGTGGGAGACAGATGAGGCTAAGAACCTTACAGGGGCTGGGGTGTGAGGCAGATGGGGCTGAGAACCTGTACAGGGGCTGGGGTGTAAGACAGAGGGGGCTGAGAACTTGTACAGGGACTGGGGTGTAAGACAGAGGGGGTTGAGAACCTGTACAGGGGCTGGGGTGTAAGACAGAGGGAACTGAGAGCCTGTACAGGGACTGGGGTGTAAGACAGAGGGGGTTGAGAACCTGTACAGGGGCTGGGGTGTAAGACAGAGGGACTAAGATCCTGTACAGGGACTGGGGTGTAAGACAGAGGGGGTTGAGAACCTGTACAGGGGCTGGGGTGTAAGACAGAGGGGGTTGAGAACCTGTACAGGGGCTGGGGTGTAAGACAGAGGGGCTGATAACCTGTAGAGGGGCTGGGGTGTAAGACAGAGGGGGCTGAGAACCTGTACAGGGGCTGGGGTGTAAGACAGAGGGGCTGAGATCCTGTACAGGGGCTGGGGTGTAAGACAGAGGGGCTGATAACCTGTAGAGGGGCTGGGGTGTAAGACAGAGGGGGCTGAGAACCTGTACAGGGGCTGGGGTGTAAGACAGAGGGGCTGAGAACCTGTACAGGGGCTGGGGTGTGAGACAGAGGGGGCTGAGAACCTGTACAGGGGCTGGGGTGTGAGGCAGAGGGGGCTGAGAAATTGTACAGGGGCTGGGGTGTAAGACAGAGGGGCTGAGAACCTGTACAGGGGCTGGGGTGTAAGACAGAGGGGGCTGAGAACCTGTACAGGGGCTGGGGTGGGAGACAGATGAGGCTAAGAACCTTACAGGGGCTGGGGTGTGAGGCAGATGGGGCTGAGAACCTGTACAGGGGCTGGGGTGTAAGACAGAGGTGGCTGAGAACTTGTACAGGGACTGGGGTGTAAGACAGAGGGGGTTGAGAACCTGCACAGGGGCTGGGGTGTAAGACAGAGGGAACTGAGAGCCTGTACAGGGACTGGGGTGTAAGACAGAGGGGGTTGAGAACCTGTACAGGGGCTGGGGTGTAAGACAGAGGGACTAAGATCCTGTACAGGGACTGGGGTGTAAGACAGAGGGGCTGAGAACCTGTACAGGGGCTGGGGTGTAAGACAGAGGGGGCTGAGAACCTGTACAGGGGCTGGGGTGTAAGACAGAGGGGCTGAGAACCTGTACAGGGGCTGGGGTGTAAGACAGAGGGGGCTGAGAACCTGTACAGGGGCTGGGGTGGGAGACAGATGAGGCTAAGAACCTTACAGGGGCTGGGGTGTGAGGCAGATGGGGCTGAGAACCTGTACAGGGGCTGGGGTGTAAGACAGAGGGGCTGATAACCTGTAGAGGGGCTGGGGTGTAAGACAGAGGGGGCTGAGAACCTGTACAGGGGCTGGGGTGTAAGACAGAGGGGCTGAGAACCTGTACAGGGGCTGGGGTGTGAGACAGAGGGGGCTGAGAACCTGTACAGGGGCTGGGGTGTGAGGCAGAGGGGGCTGAGAAATTGTACAGGGGCTGGGGTGTAAGACAGAGGGGCTGAGAACCTGTACAGGGGCTGGGGTGTAAGACAGAGGGGGCTGAGAACCTGTACAGGGGCTGGGGTGGGAGACAGATGAGGCTAAGAACCTTACAGGGGCTGGGGTGTGAGGCAGATGGGGCTGAGAACCTGTACAGGGGCTGGGGTGTAAGACAGAGGGGGCTGAGAACTTGTACAGGGACTGGGGTGTAAGACAGAGGGGGTTGAGAAACTGTACAGGGGCTGGGGTGTAAGACAGAGGGGCTGATAACCTGTAGAGGGGCTGGGGTGTAAGACAGAGGGGGCTGAGAACCTGTACAGGGGCTGGGGTGTAAGACAGAGGGGCTGAGATCCTGTACAGGGGCTGGGGTGTAAGACAGAGGGGCTGATAACCTGTAGAGGGGCTGGGGTGTAAGACAGAGGGGGCTGAGAACCTGTACAGGGGCTGGGGTGTAAGACAGAGGGGCTGAGAACCTGTACAGGGGCTGGGGTGTGAGACAGAGGGGGCTGAGAACCTGTACAGGGGCTGGGGTGTGAGGCAGAGGGGGCTGAGAAATTGTACAGGGGCTGGGGTGTAAGACAGAGGGGCTGAGAACCTGTACAGGGGCTGGGGTGTAAGACAGAGGGGGCTGAGAACCTGTACAGGGGCTGGGGTGGGAGACAGATGAGGCTAAGAACCTTACAGGGGCTGGGGTGTGAGGCAGATGGGGCTGAGAACCTGTACAGGGGCTGGGGTGTAAGACAGAGGGGGCTGAGAACTTGTACAGGGACTGGGGTGTAAGACAGAGGGGGTTGAGAACCTGTACAGGGGCTGGGGTGTAAGACAGAGGGAACTGAGAGCCTGTACAGGGACTGGGGTGTAAGACAGAGGGGGTTGAGAACCTGTACAGGGGCTGGGGTGTAAGACAGAGGGACTAAGATCCTGTACAGGGACTGGGGTGTAAGACAGAGGGGCTGAGAACCTGTACAGGGGCTGGGGTGTAAGACAGAGGGGGCTGAGAACCTGTACAGGGGCTGGGGTGTAAGACAGAGGGGCTGAGAACCTGTACAGGGGCTGGGGTGTAAGGCAGAAGGGGTTGAGAATCTGTACAGGGGCTGGGGTGTAAGACAGAGGGGGCTGAGAACCTGTACAGGGGCTGGGGTGTAAGACAGAGGGGCTGAGAACCTGTACAGGGGCTGGGGTGTAAGGCAGAAGGGGTTGAGAATCTGTACAGGGGCTGGGGTGTAAGACAGAGGGGGCTGAGAACCTGTACAGGGGCTGGGGTGTAAGGCAGAAGGGGTTGAGAATCTGTACAGGGGCTGGGGTGTAAGAAAGAGGGGGCTGAGAACCTGTACAGGGGCTGGGGTGTAGGACAGAGGGGTTGAGAACCTGTACAGGGGCTGGGGTGTAAGACAGAGGGGGCTGAGAACCTGTACAGGGGCTGGGGTGTAAGACAGAGGGGGCTGAGAACCTGTACAGGGGCTGGGGTGTAAGACAGAGGGGCTGAGAACCTGTACAGGGGCTGGGGTGTAAGACAGAGGGGCTGAGAACCTGTACAGGGGCTGGGGTGTGAGGCAGAGAGGGCTGAGAACCTGTACAGGGGCTGGAGTGTAAGACAGAGGGGGCTGAGAACCTGTACAGGGGCTGGGGTGTAAGACAAAGGAGGTTGAGAACCTGTACAGGGGCTGGGGTGTGAGGCAGAGAAGGTTGAGAATCTGTACAGGGGCTGGGGTGTGAGACAGAGGGGGTTGAGAACCTGTACAAGGGCTGGGGTGTGAGACAGAGGGGCTGAGATCCTGTACAGGGGCTGGGGTGTAAGACAGAGGGGGCTGAGAACTTGTACAGGGACTGGGGTGTAAGACAGAGGGGGTTGAGAACCTGTACAGGGGCTGGGGTGTAAGACAGAGGGGTTGAGAACCTGTACAGGGACTGGGGTGTAAGACAGAGGGGGTTGAGAACCTGTACATGGGCTGGGGTGTAAGACAGAGGGGCTGAGATCCTGTACAGGGGCTGGGGTGTAAGACAGAGGGGGCTGAGAACCTGTACAGGGGCTGGGGTGTAAGACAGAGGGGCTGAGAACCTGTACAGGGGCTGGGGTGTGAGACAGAGGGGGCTGAGAACCTGTACAGGGGCTGGGGTGTGAGGCAGAGGGGGCTGAGAAATTGTACAGGGGCTGGGGTGTAAGACAGAGGGGCTGAGAACCTGTACAGGGGCTGGGGTGTAAGACAGAGGGGGCTGAGAACCTGTACAGGGTCTGGGGTGGGAGACAGATGAGGCTAAGAACCTTACAGGGGCTGGGGTGTGAGGCAGATGGGGCTGAGAACCTGTACAGGGGCTGGGGTGTAAGACAGAGGGGGCTGAGAACTTGTACAGGGACTGGGGTGTAAGACAGAGGGGGTTGAGAACCTGTACAGGGGCTGGGGTGTAAGACAGAGGGGACTGAGAACCTGTACAGGGACTGGGGTGTAAGACAGAGGGGTTGAGAACCTGTACAGGGACTGGGGTGTAAGACAGAGGGGGTTGAGAACCTGTACATGGGCTGGGGTGTAAGACAGAGGGGCTGAGATCCTGTACAGGGGCTGGGGTGTAAGACAGAGGGGGCTGAGAACCTGTACAGGGGCTGGGGTGTAAGACAGAGGGGCTGAGAACCTGTACAGGGGCTGGGGTGTGAGACAGAGGGGGCTGAGAACCTGTACAGGGGCTGGGGTGTGAGGCAGAGGGGGCTGATAAATTGTACAGGGGCTGGGGTGTAAGACAGAGGGGCTGAGAACCTGTACAGGGGCTGGGGTGTAAGACAGAGGGGGCTGAGAACCTGTACAGGGTCTGGGGTGGGAGACAGATGAGGCTTAGAACCTTACAGGGGCTGGGGTGTGAGGCAGATGGGGCTGAGAACCTGTACAGGGGCTGGGGTGTAAGACAGAGGGGGCTGAGAACTTGTACAGGGACTGGGGTGTAAGACGGAGGGGGTTGAGAACCTGTACAGGGGCTGGGGTGTAAGACAGAGGGGCTGATAACCTGTACAGGGGCTGGGGTGTGAGACAGAGGGGCTGAGAACCTGTACAGGGGCTGGGGTGTAAGACAGAGGGGGCTGAGATCCTGTACAGGGGCTGGGGTGTGAAACAGAGGGGCTGAGAACCTGTACAGGGGCTGGGGTGTACAACAAAGGAGGCTGAGAACCTGTACAGGGGCTGGGGTGTGAGGCAGAGGGGGCTGAGAACCTGTACAGGGGCTGGTGTGTAAGACAGAGGGGCTGAGAACCTGTACAGGGGCTGGGGTGTAAGACAGAGGGGCTGAGAACCTGTACAGGGGCTGGGGTGTAAGACAGAGGAGGCTGAGAACCTGTACAGGGGCTGCAGTGTAAGACAGAGGGGCTGAAAACCTGTACAGGGGCTGGGATGTAAGACAGTGGGAGCTGAGAACCTGTACAGGGGCTGGGGTGTAAGGCAGAGGGGCCGAGAACCTGTACAGGGGCTGGGGTGTAAGACAGAGGGGCCGAGAACCTGTACAGGGACTGGGGTGTAAGACAGAGGGGGCTCAGAACCTGTACAGGGACTGGGATGTAAGACAGAGGGGCTGAGAACCTGTACAGGGGCTGGGGTGTAAGACAAAGGAGGTTGAGAACCTGTACAGGGGCTGGGGTGTGAGGCAGAGAAGGTTGAGAATCTGTAAAGGGGCTGGGGTGTAAGACAGAGGGGCTGAGAACCTGTACAGGGGCTGGGGTGTAAGACAGAGGGGGTTGAGAACCTATACAGGGGCTGGGGTGTAAGACAGAGGGGCTGAGAACCTGTACAGGGGCTGGGGTGTAAGACAGAGGGGGTTGAGAACCTGTAGAAGGGCTGGGGTGTGAGACAGAGGGGCTGAGATCCTGTACAGGGGCTGGGGTGTAAGACAGAGGGGGCTGAGAACCTGTACAGGGGCTGGGGTGTAGGACAGAGGGGCTGAGAACCTGTATAGGGGCTGGGGTGTAAGACAGAGGGGGCTGAGAACCTGTACAGGGGCTGGGGTGTAAGACAGAGAGGCTGAGAACCTGTACAGGGGCTGGGGTGCAAGACAGAGGGGCTGAGAACCTGTACAGGGGCTGGGGTGTGAGGCAGAGAGGGCTGAGAACCTATACAGGGGCTGGGGTGTAAGACAGAGGGGCTGAGAACCTGTACAGGGGCTGGGGTGTAAGACAGAGGGGCTGAGAACCTGTACAGGGGCTGGGGTGTAAGACAGTGGGAGCTGAGAACCTGTACAGGGGCTGGGGTGTGAGGCAGAGGGGGTTGAGAACCTGTACAGGGGCTGGGGTGTAAGACAGAGGGGTTGAGAACCTGTACAGGGGCTGCGGTGTAAGACAGAGGGGCTGAGATCCTGTACAGGGGCTGGGGTGTAAGACAGAGGGGGCTGAGAACCTGTACAGGGGCTGGAGTGTAAGACAGAGGGGGCTGAGAACCTGTACAGGGGCTGGGGTGTAAGACAGAGGGGGCTGAGAACCTGTACAGGGGCTGGGGTGTAAGACAGAGGGGTTCAGAAATAGTACAGGGGCTGGGGTGTAAGGCAGAAGGGGTTGAGAATCTGTACAGGGGCTGGGGTGTGAGTCAGATGGGCTGATAACCTGTACAGGGGCTGGGGTGTAAGACAGAGGGGGCTGAGAACCTGTACAGGGGCTGGGGTGTAAGACAGAGGGGCTGAGAACTTGTACAGGGACTGGGGTGTAAGACAGAGGGGCTGATAACCTGTACAGGGGCTGGGGTGTAAGACAGAGGGGCTGAGAACCTGTACAGGGGCTGGGGTGTGAAGCAGAGGGGGCTGAGAAATTGAACAGGGGCTGGGGTGTAAGACAGAGGGGCTGAGAACCTGTACATGGGCTGGAGTGTAAGACAGAGGGGGCTGAGAACCTGTACAGGGGCTGGGGTGTAAGACAGAGGGGGCTGAGAACCTGTACAGGGGCTGGGGTGGGAGACAGATGAGGCTGAGAACCTTACAGGGGCTGGGGTGTGAGGCAGAGGGAGCTGAGAACCTATACAGGGGCTGGGGTGTAAGACAGAGGGGACTGAGAACCTGTACAGGGACTGGGGTGTAAGACAGAGGGGGTTGAGAACCTGTACAGGGGCTGGAGTGTAAGACAGAGGGGGCTGGGAACCTGTACAGGGGCTGGGGTGTAAGACAGAGGGGGCTGAGAACCTGTACAGGGGCTGGGGTGGGAGACAGATGAGGCTGAAAAACTTACAGGGGCTGGGGTGTGAAGCAGAGGGGGCTGAGAACCTGTACAGGGGCTGGGGTGTAAGACAGAGGGGCTGATAACTTGTATAGGGACTGGGGTCTAAGACAGAGGGGGTTGAGAACCTGTACAGGGGCTGGGGTGTAAGACAGGGGGGACTGAGAACCTGTACAGGGACTGGGGTGTAAGACAGAGGGGCTGAGAACCTGTACAGGGGCTGGGGTGTAAGACAGAGGGGGCTGAGAACCTGTACAGGGGCTGGGGTGGGAGACAGATGAGGCTAAGAAACTTACAGGGGCTGGGGTGTGAGGCAGAGGGGGCTGAGAACCTGTACAGGGGCTGGGGTGTAAGACAGAGGGGGCTGAGAACTTGTACAGGGACTGGGGTGTAAGACAGAGGGGGTTGAGAACCTGTACAGGGGCTGGGGTGTAAGACAGAGGGGACTGAGAACCTGTACAGGGACTGGGGTGTAAGACAGAGGGGTTGAGAACCTGTACAGGGACTGGGGTGTAAGACAGACGGGGTTGAGAACCTGTACATGGGCTGGGGTGTAAGACAGAGGGGCTGAGATCCTGTACAGGGGCTGGGGTGTTAGACAGAGGGGCTGATAACCTGTAGAGGGGCTGGGGTGTAAGACAGAGGGGGCTGAGAACCTGTACAGGGGCTGGGGTGTAAGACAGAGGGGCTGAGAACCTGTACAGGGGCTGGGGTGTGAGACAGAGGGGGCTGAGAACCTGTACAGGGGCTGGGGTGTGAGGCAGAGGGGGCTGAGAAATTGTACAGGGGCTGGGGTGTAAGACAGATTGGGTTGAGAACCTGTACAGGGGCTGGGGTGTGAGACAGAGGGACTGAGAACCTGTAAAGGGGCTGGGGTGTAAGACAGAGGGGTTGAGAACCTGTACAGGGGCTGGAGTGTGAGGCAGAGGGGGCTGAGAACCTGTGCAGGGGCTGGGGTGTAAGACAGAGTGGCTGAGAACCTGTACAGGGGCTGGGGTGTAAGACAGAGGAGGCTGAGAACCTGTACAGGGGCTGGGGTGTAAGACAGAGGGGGCTGAGAACCTGTACAGGGGCTGGGGTGTAAGACAGAGGGGGCTGAGAACCTGAACAGGGGTTGGGGTGTGAGACAGAGGGGATGAGAACCTGTACAGGGGCTGGTGTGTAAGACAGAGGGGCTGAAAGCCTGTACAGGGGCTGGTGTGTAAGACAGAGGGGCTGAGAACCTGTACAGGGGCTGGGGTGTAAGACAGAGGGGGCTGAGAACCTGTACAGGGGCTGGGGTGTTAGACAGAGGGGCTGAGAACCTGTTCCGGGGCTGGGGTGTAAGACAGAGGGGCTGAGAACCTGTACAGGGGCTGGGGTGTAAGACAGAGGAGGCTGAGAACCTGTACAGGGGCTGGGGTGTAAGACAGAGGGGGCTGAGAACCTGTACAGGGGCTGGGGTGTAAGACAGAGGGGCTGAGAACCTGTACAGGGGCTGGGGTGTAAGACAGAGGGGCTGAGAACCTGTACAAGTTCTGGGGTGTAAGACAGAGGGGCTGAGAACCTGTACAGGGGCTGGGGTGTAAGACAGAGGGGGCTGAGAACCTCTACAGGGGCTGGGGTGTAAGACAGAGGGGCTGAGAACCTGTTCCGGGGCTGGGGTGTAAGACAGAGGGGGCTGAGAATCTGTACAGGGGCTGGGGTGTAAGACAGAGGGGGCTGAGAACCTGTACAGGGGCTGGGGTGTGAGGCAGAGAAGGTTGAGAATCTGTACAGGGGCTGGGGTGTGAGACAGAGGGGGTTGAGAACCTGTACAAGGGCTGGGGTGTGAGACAGAGGGGCTGAGATCCTGTACAGGGGCTGGGGTGTAAGAAAGAGGGGGCTGAGAACCTGTACAGGGGCTGGGGTGTAGGACAGAGGGGTTGAGAACCTGTACAGGGGCTGGGGTGTAAGACAGAGGGGGCTGAGAACCTGTACAGGGGCTGGGGTGTAAGACAGAGGGGCTGAGAACCTGTACAGGGGCTGGGGTGTAAGACAGAGGGGCTGAGAACCTGTACAGGGGCTGGGGTGTAAGACAGAGGGGCTGATAACCTGTAGAGGGGCTGGGGTGTAAGACAGAGGGGGCTGAGAACCTGTACAGGGGCTGGGGTGTAAGACAGAGGGGCTGAGAACCTGTACAGGGGCTGGGGTGTGAGACAGAGGGGGCTGAGAACCTGTACAGGGGCTGGGGTGTGAGGCAGAGGGGGCTGAGAAATTGTACAGGGGCTGGGGTGTAAGACAGAGGGGCTGAGAACCTGTACAGGGGCTGGGGTGTAAGACAGAGGGGGCTGAGAACCTGTACAGGGGCTGGGGTGGGAGACAGATGAGGCTAAGAACCTTACAGGGGCTGGGGTGTGAGGCAGATGGGGCTGAGAACCTGTACAGGGGCTGGGGTGTAAGACAGAGGGGGCTGAGAACTTGTACAGGGACTGGGGTGTAAGACAGATGGGGTTGAGAACCTGTACAGGGGCTGGGGTGTAAGACAGAGGGGCTGATAACCTGTAGAGGGGCTGGGGTGTAAGACAGAGGGGGCTGAGAACCTGTACAGGGGCTGGGGTGTAAGACAGAGGGGCTGAGATCCTGTACAGGGGCTGGGGTGTAAGACAGAGGGGCTGATAACCTGTAGAGGGGCTGGGGTGTAAGACAGAGGGGGCTGAGAACCTGTACAGGGGCTGGGGTGTAAGACAGAGGGGCTGAGAACCTGTACAGGGGCTGGGGTGTGAGACAGAGGGGGCTGAGAACCTGTACAGGGGCTGGGGTGTGAGGCAGAGGGGGCTGAGAAATTGTACAGGGGCTGGGGTGTAAGACAGAGGGGCTGAGAACCTGTACAGGGGCTGGGGTGTAAGACAGAGGGGGCTGAGAACCTGTACAGGGGCTGGGGTGGGAGACAGATGAGGATAAGAACCTTACAGGGGCTGGGGTGTGAGGCAGATGGGGCTGAGAACCTGTACAGGGGCTGGGGTGTAAGACAGAGGGGGCTGAGAACTTGTACAGGGACTGGGATGTAAGACAGAGGGGGTTGAGAACCTGTACAGGGGCTGGGGTGTAAGACAGAGGGAACTGAGAGCCTGTACAGGGACTGGGGTGTAAGACAGAGGGGGTTGAGAACCTGTACAGGGGCTGGGGTGTAAGACAGAGGGACTAAGATCCTGTACAGGGACTGGGGTGTAAGACAGAGGGGCTGAGAACCTGTACAGGGGCTGGGATGTAAGACAGAGGGGGCTGAGAACCTGTACAGGGGCTGGGGTGTAAGACAGAGGGGCTGAGAACCTGTACAAGGGCTGGGGTGTAAGGCAGAAGGGGTAGAGAATCTGTACAGGGGCTGGGGTGTAAGACAGAGGGGGCTGAGAACCTGTACAGGGGCTGGGGTGTGAGGCAGAGAAGGTTGAGAATCTGTACAGGGGCTGGGGTGTGAGACAGAGGGGGTTGAGAACCTGTACAAGGGCTGGGGTGTGAGACAGAGGGGCTGAGATCCTGTACAGGGGCTGGGGTGTAAGAAAGAGGGGGCTGAGAACCTGTACAGGGGCTGGGGTGTAGGACAGAGGGGTTGAGAACCTGTACAGGGGCTGGGGTGTAAGACAGAGGGGGCTGAGAACCTGTACAGGGGCTGGGGTGTAAGACAGAGGGGGCTGAGAACCTGTACAGGGGCTGGGGTGTAAGACAGAGGGGCTGAGAACCTGTACAGGGGCTGGGGTGTAAGACAGAGGGGCTGAGAACCTGTACAGGGGCTGGGGTGTGAGGCAGAGAGGGCTGAGAACCTGTACAGGGGCTGGAGTGTAAGACAGAGGGGGCTGAGAACCTGTACAGGGGCTGGGGTGTAAGACAAAGGAGGTTGAGAACCTGTACAGGGGCTGGGGTGTGAGGCAGAGAAGGTTGAGAATCTGTACAGGGGCTGGGGTGTGAGACAGAGGGGGTTGAGAACCTGTACAAGGGCTGGGGTGTGAGACAGAGGGGCTGAGATCCTGTACAGGGGCTGGGGTGTAAGACAGAGGGGGCTGAGAACCTGTACAGGGGCTGGGGTGTAAGACAGAGGGGGCTGAGAACCTGTACAGGGGCTGGGGTGTGAGACAGAGGGACTGAGAACCTGTGCAGGGTCTGGGGTGTAAGACAGAGGAGCTGAGAACCTGCACAGGGGCTGGGGTGTGAGACAGAGGGACTGAGAACCTTTGCAGGGTCTGGGGTGTAAGGCAGAGGGGCTGAGAACCTGTACAGGGGCTGGGGTGTAAGACAGAGGAGCTGAGAACCTGTACAGGGGCTGGGGTGTAAGACAGAGGGGGCTGAGAACCTGTACAGGGGCTGGGGGTTTGACAGAGGAGGCTGAGAACCTGTACAGGGGCTGGGGTGTAAGACAGAGGGGGCTGAGAACCTGTACAGGTGCTGGGGTGTAAGACAGAGGGGGCTGAGAAACTGAACAGGGGCTGGGGTGTAAGACAGAGGGGCTGAAAGCCTGTACAGGGGCTGGGGTGTAAGACAGAGGGGCTGAGAACCTGTACAGGGGCTGGGGTGTAAGACAGAGGGGGCTGAGAACCTGTACAGGGGCTGGAGTGTAAGACAGAGGGGCTGAGAACCTGTACAGGGGCTGGGGTGTAAGACAGAGGGGCTGAGAACCTGTACAGGGGCTGGGGTGTAAGACAGAGGAGGCTGAGAACCTGTACAGGGGCTGGGGTGTAAGACAGAGGGGGCTGAGAAACTGTACAGGGGCTGGGGTGTAAGACAGAGGGGGCTGAGAACCTGTACAGGGGCTGGGGTGTGAGACAGAGGGACTGAGAACCTGTGCAGGGTCTGGGGTGTAAGACAGAGGAGCTGAGAACATGTACAGGGGCTGGGGTGTGAGACAGAGGGACTGAGAACCTTTGCAGGGTCTGGGGTGTAAGGCAGAGGGGCTGAGAACCTGTACAGGGGCTGGGGTGTAAGACAGAGGAGCTGAGAACCTGTACAGGGGCTGGGGTGTAAGACAGAGGGGGCTGAGAACCTGTACAGGGGCTGGGGGTTTGACAGAGGAGGCTGAGATCCTGTACAGGGGCTGGGGTGTAAGACAGAGGGGGCTGAGAACCTGTACAGGTGCTGGGGTGTAAGACAGAGGGGGCTGAGAAACTGTACGAATTCCGATTGGCTGATAGGATTCTATCAGCCAATCGGAATTAAGGTAGGAATTTTCTGATTGGCTGATGGAATCAGCCAATCAGAATATAGTTCAATCCGATTGGCTGATCCAATCAGCCAATCAGATTAAGCTCGCATTCTATTGGCTGATCGGAACAGCCAATAGAATGCAAGCTCAATCTGATTGGCTGATTGGATCAGCCAATCGGATTGAACTATATTCTGATTGGCTGATTCCATCAGCCAATCAGAAAATTCCTACCTTAATTCCGATTGGCTGATAGAATCCTATCAGCCAATCGGAATTCGAGGGACGCCATCTTGGATGACGTCCCTTAAAGGAACCGTCATTCGTCGTCTAGTCGTCGGAAGAAGAGGATGGATCCGCGCTGGAGGTCTTCAAGATGGAGCCCGTCGTCATCGGATGGAAGAAGATAGAAGATGCCGCTTGGAGAAGATGTTTGCCGGTCCGGATGTCCTCTTCTTGCCGGATAGGAGGAAGACTTTGGACCCTCTTCTGGACTTCTTCAGTGGATGTCTAGCCCCCGCTTGGGTTGGATGAAGATCTTGGAGCCAGGACGGATCGGTGAACCTGGCATGGTGAAGACAAGGTAGGAAGATCATCAGGGGGGTAGTGTTAGGTTTATTTAAGGGGGGTTTGGGTTAGATTAGGGGTATGTGGGTGGTGGGTTGTAATGTTGGGGGGGGGGGGTATTGTATGTTTTTTTTTACAGGCAAAAGAGCTGAAATTCTTGGGGCATGCCCCGCAAAGGGCCCTGTTCAGGGCTGGTAAGGTAAAAGAGCTTGTAATATTTGTATTTTAGAATAGGGTAGGGAATTTTTTATTTTGGGGGGCTTTGTTATTTTATTAGGGGGCTTAGAGTAGGTGTAATTAGTTTAAAATTGTTGTAATATTTTTCTTATGTTTGTAAATATTTTATTATTTTCTGTAACTTAGTTCTTTTTTATTTTTTGTACTTTAGATAGTTTATTTAATTTTATTTATTTGTAGCAATTGTGTTTAATTAATTTATTGATAGTGTAGTGTTAGGTTAATTGTAGGTAATTGTAGGTAGTTTATTTAATTATTTTATTGATAGGGTAGTGTTAGGTTTAATTATATCTTAGGTTAGGATTTATTTTACAGGTAAATTTGTTATTATTTTAACTAGGTAACTATTAAATAGTTCTTAACTATTTAATAGCTATTGTACCTGGTTAAAATAATTACAAAGTTGCCTGTAAAATAAATATTAATCCTAAAATAGCTATAATATAATTATAATTTATATTGTAGCTATATTAGGATGTATTTTACAGGTAAGTATTTAGCTTTAAATAGGAATCATTTATTTAATAAGAGTTAATTTATTTCGTTAGATAAAAATTATATTTAACTTAGGGGGGTGTTAGTGTTAGGGTTAGACTTAGCTTTAGGGGTTAATACATTTATTAGAATAGCGGTGAGCTCCGGTCGGCAGATTAGGGGTTAATAATTGAAGGTAGGTGTCGGCGATGTTAGGGAGGGCAGATTAGGGGTTAATACTATTTATGATAGGGTTAGTGAGGCGGATTAGGGGTTAATAACTTTATTATAGTAGCGCTCAGGTCCGCTCGGCAGATTAGGGGTTAATAAGTGTAGGCAGGTGTCGGCGACGTTGTGGGGGGCAGATTAGGGGTTAATAAATATAACATAGGGGTCGGCGATGTTAGGGCAGCAGATTAGGGGTACATAGGGATAACGTAGGTGGCGGCGGTTTACGGAGCGGCAGATTAGGGGTTAAAAGTGTAATGCAGGGGTCAGCGATAGCGGGGGCGGCAGATTAGGGGTTAATAAGTGTAAGGTTAGGGGTGTTTAGACTCGGGGTACATGTTAGAGTGTTAGGTGCAGACGTAGGAAGTGTTTCCCCATAGGAAACAATGGGGCTGCGTTAAGAGCTGAACGCTGCTTTTTTGCAGGTGTTAGGTTTTTTTTCAGCTCAAACTGCCCCATTGTTTCCTATGGGAGAATCGTGCACGAGCACGTTTTTGATGCCGGCCGCGTCCGTAAGCAACTCTGGTATCGAGAGTTGCATTTGCGGTAAATATGCTCTACGCTCCTTTTTTGGAGCCTAACGCAGCATTTGTTTGAACTCTCGATACCAGAGTTAAATTTATGGTGCGGCCAGAAAAAAACCCGCGGAGCGTTAACAGCCCTTTTACCGCCGAACTCCAAATCTAGGCCCAAATTACCAAAAATAAAAAAATATTACAAGAATTTTAAACTAATTACACCTAATCTAAGCCCCCTACTAGCTATTAATATAGCTACAATATAACTAATAGTTACATTGTAGCTATTTTAGGATTTATATTTATTTTACAGGCAACTTTTATTTATTTTAACTAGGTACAATAGTTATTAAATAGTTAATAACTATTTAATAACTACCTAGCTAAAATAAATACAAATTTACCTGTAAAATAAATCCTAACCTAAGTTACAATTACACCTAACACTACACTATCATTAAATTAATTAAATAAATGAATCCTATTTAAAACTAAATACTTACCTGTAAAATAAACCCTAATATAGCTACAATATAACTAATAGTTACATTGTAGCTATTTTAGGATTTATATTTATTTTACAGACAACTTTGTATTTATTTTAACTAGGTAAAATAGTTATTAAATAGTTATTTACTGTTTAATAGCTACCTAGTTAAAATAATTAAAAAATTACCTGTAAAATAAATCCTAACCTAAGTTACAATTAAACCTAACACTACACTATCATTAAATAAATTAAATAAATTAACTACAAGTACCTACAATTAAATACAATTAAATAAACTAAACTAAAGTACAAAAGAAAACAAACACTAAATTGCAAAAAATAAAAAATATTACAAGAATTTTAAACTAATTACACCTAATCTAAGCCCCCTAATAAAATAACAAAGCCCCCCAAAATAAAAAAATGCCCTACCTTATACTAAATTACAAAAGTTAACAGCTCTATTACCTTACCAGCCCTTAAAAGGGCCTTTTGCGGGGCATGCCCCAAAGAAAACAACTCTTTTCCCTAAAAAAAAAACCACAATACCACCCCCCAACATTACAACCCACCACCCACATACCCCTACTCTAACCCAAACCCCCCTTAAATAAACCTAACACTAAGCCCCTGAAGATCTCCCTACCTTGAGTCGTGTTCACCCAGCCGGGCCGAAGTCTTTATCCGATGGGGCAGAAGAGGACATCCAGACCGGCAGAAGTCTTCATCCAAGCGAGGCAAGAAGAGGTCTTCCATCCATCAGAAAAGTACCAAAAAAAACAAACACTAAATTACCAAAAATAAAAAAATATTACAAGAATTTTAAACTAATTACACCTAATCTAAGCCCCCTACTAGCTATTAATATAGCTACAATATAACTAATAGTTACATTGTAGCTATTTTAGTATTTATATTTATTTTACAGGCAACTTTGTATTTATTTTAACTAGGTAAAATAGCTATTAAATAGTTATTTACTGTTTAATAGCTACCTAGTTAAAATAATTACAAAATTACCTGTAAAATAAATCCTAACCTAAGTTACAATTAAACCTAACACTACACTATCATTAAATAAATTAAATTAATTAAATACAAGTACCTACAATTAAATACAATTAAATAAACTAAACTAAAGTACAAAAAAACAAACACTAAATTACAAAAAATAAAAAAATATTACAAGAATTTTAAACTAATTACACCTAATCTAAGCCCCCTAATAAAATAACAAAGCCCCCCAAAATAAAAAAAATGCCCTACCCTATACTAAATTACAAAAGTTAACAGCTCTATTACCTTACCAGCCCTTAAAAGGGCCTTTTGCGGGGCATGCCCCAAAGAAAACAGCTCTTTTGCCTGTAAAAAAAAAACACAATACCACCCCCCAACATTACAACCCACCACCCACATACCCCTACTCTAACCCAAACCCCCCTTAAATAAACCTAACACTAAGCCCCTGAAGATCTCCCTACCTTGAGTCGTGTTCACCCAGCCGGGCCGAAGTCTTTATCCGATGGGGCAGAAGAGGACATCCAGACCGGCAGAAGTCTTCATCCAAGCGGGGCAAGAAGAGGTCTTCCATCCATCAGAAGTCTTCATCCAGGCGGCATCTTCTATCTTCATCCATCCGGAGCGGAACGGCAGCATCCTGAAGACATCCGACGCGGAGCATCCTCTTCTTTCTTTCCTACCTTAATTCTGATTGGCTGATAGAATCCTATCAGCCAATCGGAATTCAAGGGACGCCATCTTGGATGACGTCACTTAAAGGTACCGTCATTTAGTCGTCGGATCAAGAAAGATGACCTCTTGGATGACCTTTAAGTGACGTCATCCAAGATGGCGTCCCTTGAATTCCAATTGGCTGATAGGATTCTATCAGCCAATCGGAATTAAGGTAGGAAAAATCTGATTGGCTGATTCAATCAGCCAATCAGATTCAAGTTCAATCCGATTGGCTGATCCAATCAGCCAATCAGATTGACCTTGCATTCTATTGGCTGTTCCGATCAGCCCATAGAATGCAAGCTCAATCTGATTGGCTGATTGGATCAGCCAATCGGATTGAACTTGAATCTGATTAGCTGAATGAATCAGCCAATCAGATTTTTCCTACCTTAATTCCGATTGGCTGATAGAATCCTATCAGCCAATCGAAATTCAAGGGACGCCATCTTGGATGACGTCACTTAAAGGTACCGTCATTTAGTCATCGGATCAAGAAAGAAGAGGATGCTCCGCGTCGGATGTCTTCAGGATGCTGCCGCTCCGCTCCGGATGGATGAAGATAGAAGATGCCGCCTGGATGAAGACTTCTGATGGATGGAAGACCTCTTCTTGCCCCGCTTGGATGAAGACTTCTGCCGGTCTGGATGTCCTCTTCTGCCCCATCGGATGAAGACTTCGGCCCGGCTGGGTGAACACGACTCAAGGTAGGGAGATCTTCAAGGGGTAGTGTTAGGTTTATTTAAGGGGGGTTTGGGTTAGAGTAGGGGTATGTGGGTGGTGGGTTGTAATGTTGGGGGGTGGTATTGTGTTTTTTTTTTACAGGCAAAAGAGCTGTTTTCTTTGGGCATGCCCCGCAAAAGGCCCTTTTAAGGGCTGGTAAGGTAATAGAGCTGTTAACTTTTGTAATTTAGTATAGGGTAGGGCATTTTTTATTTTGGGGGGCTGTGTTATTTTATTAGGGGGCTTAGATTAGGTGTAATTAGTTTAAAATTCTTGCAGTTTTTTTTATTTTTCGTAATTTAGTGTTTGTTTTTTTTGTACTTTAGTTTAGTTTATTTAATTGTATTTAATTGTAGGTACTTGTAGTTAATTTATTTAATTTATTTAATGATAGTGTAGTGTTAGGATTAATTGTAACTTAGGTTAGGATTTATTTTACAGGTAATTTTGTAATTATTTTAACTAGGTAGCTATTAAATAGTCAATAACTATTTAATAGCTATTGTACCTAGTTAAAATAAATACAAAGTTGCCTGTAAAATAAATATAAATCCTAAAATGGCTACAATGTAACTATCCTATATTATAAAAGGCCAAGTGTGTTTGTCTGAAGCCATCATGCGCAGTAGAGACTGCGCGCGGACAAACACACCTGGCCTTCAGCTGCAGAGTAGTGCGCACTGTGGAAGCTGCCTGGTGGGGGCGTGACCGGCGTCGGGCGTGCTGTGATGGGGGCGTGGCCGGTGGGCGTGGCAGGCATGACTAGGGGGCGTGGCCGGTGGGTGTGATGAGGGGGCGTGGCCTCGCGGGAGCGCGTGGGAGGGGAGTGGCCGGCGGGAGAGACCAAAACAGAGGAAGGAAGGTAAGAAAGAAAGCAAGCAGAAGAGGGGGGAAGAGCAAAAGAGGGAGAGAGAGCGCAAGAGAGTGGGAGAGAAAGAGGGGGAGAGAGAGCTGAAAAGAGAGGGGGGAGAGAGAGAGCTGAAAAGAGAGGGGGGAGAGAGAGCTTAAAAGAGAGGTGGGAGAGCGCAAAAGAGGGAGAGAGAGAGAGCGCAAAAGAGAGGGGGAGAGAGCGCAAGAGAGGGGGAGAGAGCGCAAGAGAGGGGGAGAGAGAGCGCACAAAATAGGGGGAGAGAGAGAGCTCAAAAGAGAGGGGGGAGAGAGAGTGCAAAAGAGAGGGGGGAGAGGGAGCGCAAAAGAGAGGGGGGCGAGTTTAAAAGAGAGCGCAAAAGAGGGGGGAGAGAGCGCAAAAGAGAAGGGGGAGACAGAGTGCAAAAGAGGGAGAGAGAGAGCAAAAGAGGGAGAGAGAGATCGCAAAAGAGAGGGGGAGAGAGCACAAAAGAGAGGGTGAGAGAGCGCAAAAAAGAGGGGGAGAGAGTGCAAAAAAGAGAGGGAGGGAGCGCAAGGGGGAGACAGCACAAAAGAGAGGGGGAGAGAGCGCAAAAAAGAGTGGGAGAGAGCGCAAAAAAGAGGGGGGAGAGAGCGCAAAAGAGTGGGGGGAGAGAGAGAGCTCAAAGGAGAGGGGGGAGAGAGAGCTCAAAAGAGAGGGGGGGAGAGAGAGCTCAAAAGAGAGGTGCGGGAGAGAGAGTTTAAAAGAGAGGGGGGAGAGAGATTGCACAAAAGAGGGGGAGAGAGAGTGCAAAAGAGAGGAGGAGAGAGGGCAAAAGAGAAGGGGGAGAGAGTGTAAAAGAGGGGAAGAGAGAGTGCAAAAGAGGGGAAGAGAGAGCAAAAGAGAGGGGGAGAGAGAGAGCAAAAGAGAGGGGAAGAGAGAGCAAAAGAGAGGGGGGAGAGAGAGCAAAAGAGAAGGGGAGAGAGAGCAAAAGAGAGAGGGGGAGAGAGAGAGAGCGCAAAAGAGGGGGGAGAGAGAGAGCAAAAGAGGGGGGAGAGAGCAAAGTAGGAGAGAGAGAGCAAAAGAGGGCGAGAGAGAGCAAGAGGGGGGAGAGAGCAGATGAGGGGGGAAGAGAGAGAGCGAGCAAAAGAGGGGAGAGAGAGCAAAAGAGGTGGGAGAGAGAGAGCAAAAGAGGGGGGAGAGAGAGCACAAGAGGGGAGAGAGAGAGCAAAAAAGGGGAGAGAGAGAGAGCAAAAGATGGGGGGACAGTGCAAAATAAGGGGGAGAGAGAGAACTCAAAAGAGAAGGGGGAGAGAGAGCGCAAAAGAGAGGGGGGAGAGAGAGGGAGCAAGGGATGGAACCGCGGTACCTAAAAAATTGGCCCGTGTACACAGGCTTTAGGACTAGTTAGTTATATTGTAGATATATTAGGGTTTATTTTACAGGTAAGTAATTAGTTTTAAATAGGGTTCATTTATTTAATTAATTTAATGATAGTGTAGTGTTAGGTGTAATTGTAACTTAGGTTAGGATTTATTTTACAGGTAAATTTGTATTTATTTTAGCTAGGTAGTTATTAAATAGTTATTAACTATTTAATAACTATTGTACCTAGTTAAAATAAATACAAAGTTGCCTGTAAAATAAATATAAATCCTAAAAAAGCTAGAATGTAACTATTAGTTATATTGTAGCTATATTAGGGTTTATTTTACATGTAAGTATTTAGTTTTAAATAGGATTCATTTATTTAATTAATTTAATGATAGTGTAGTGTTAGGTGTAATTGTAACTTAGGTTAGGATTTATTTTACAGGTAAATTTGTATTTATTTTAGCTAGGTAGTTATTAAATAGTTATTAACTATTTAATAACTATTGTACCTAGTTAAAATAAATAAAAGTTGCCTGTAAAATAAATATAAATCCTAAAATAGCTACAATGTAACTATTAGTTATATTGTAGCTATATTAATAGCTAGTAGGGGGCTTAGATTAGGTGTAATTAGTTTAAAATTCTTGTAATATTTTATTATTTTTGGTAATTTAGTGTTTGTTTGTTTTTTGGTACTTTTCTGATGGATGGAAGACCTCTTCTTGCCCCGCTTGGATGAAGACTTCTGCCGGTCTGGATGTCCTCTTCTGCCCCATCGGATGAAGACTTCGGCCCGGCTGGGAGAACACGACTCAAGGTAGGGAGATCTTCAGGGGGGTAGTGTTAGGTTTATTTAAGGGGGGTTTGGGTTAGAGTAGGGGTATGTGGGTGGTGGGTTGTAATGTTGGGGGTGGTATTGTGTTTTTTTTTACAGGCAAAAGAGCTGTTTTCTTTGGGGCATGCCCCGCAAAAGGCCCTTTTAAGGGCTGGTAAGGTAATAGAGCTGTTAACTTTTGTAATTTAGTATAGTGTAGGGCATTTTTTTATTTTGGGGGGCTTTGTTATTTTATTAGGGGGCTTAGATTAGGTGTAATTAGTTTAAAATTCTTGTAATATTTTTTTATTTTTTGTAATTTAGTGTTTTTTTTATAATAACTATTGTACCTAGTTAAAATAAATACAAAGTTGCCTGTAAAATAAATATAAATCCTAAAATAGTTACAATGTAACTATTAGTTATATTGTAGCTATATTAGGGTTTATTTTATAGGTAAGTATTTAGTTTTAAATAGGATTAATTTATTTAATTATAGTAATTTTATTTCGTTTTATTTAAATTATATTTAAGTTAGGGGGTGTTAGGGTTAGGGTTAGACTTAGGTTTAGGGGTTAATAACATTATTATAGTAGCGGCGACGTTGGGGGCGGGAGATTAGAGGTTAATAATTGTAGGTAGGTGGCGGCGATGTTAGGGAGGGCAGATTAGGGGTTAATAAAATTTATTATAGTGTTTGCGAGGCGGTGTCATGAAAACCTCAGGATTCAGCTGCTAAGGAGTTAATTCTGTGTAGCTTGAACTCAAAAACAGTTATTTGTTTTCAAGAAGAATTGTAACTTGTGTTTTCTTTGAACTGCCAGGCATTGCCTAAATAGCCACCAAATGTTAGTGTGTATGCATTGAGTCATAAAGTCACTGAAGCTCTTAGTCACAGAGATACACAGGATAAAGTTTATGGCTTAAGCTGTCAATAGAATGCCTGATGCAAAACAGGCCCTTCATTACAAAAACTGACCAGGTCACTGACAGGACATTGGTATATTATGTACATATGTGTGTTAAAACTGTTATACCCTTAAAGGAAGGTAAATATGACAACCTATGGCATATTTGATATCAAACCGATTCTCCCAATAAAACTAAAAGGTTCTAGATATGTAAATATAGAAATTTCTTACCTAGCAGAAAATATACTGGATTGTATAATTTCAGGCAAGAAATTAGTCTATTGAAGGTCATAAAGACAGGGGGGTTTCTTAGCCCGCCCAGGAGGGTGTGGTTAAGCAACCTGATCTCTGAAAAAATAGGTTTAAGAATCTTATTTCTTAACAATAAGATTGTCATTCTTACAAGGGGAGCTGCTGTACAGAAGTAAGGAGCCATCATTTTCATGCCATCCCCGGGCGCAGACTCATAAGCTAGTGAAGTATTAGGTCTGTTATTTTTCTCCTTTTTATTTTAAAACACTGTTTGCGTGTGTAATTTTATTTGTAACAACTTTTTATTAATAATGCATTGTGCATAATATTTTTGGCATAATAAATAATTCCTTTATTAAGTTTGGCCTTTGTCTAATAATTGAACCACGTTACTGAAAGAGACTGGAATATTAGAACTGTATAATTTAGGTTATTTTCTGCTAAATTGTATTTCTAGAGTTAATGTGTAAAGTCTGGATTTTTTCTTAGGATTTTCCCTTTAATAAATTTTAAGTGGTGGCAGTATTTGAGCTATAGGATTGCTAGTTTATTGTGGGTGGCATTAAAAGGGAGTATTGGGCATTTCTCTTACGTCTAGTACAGATTAAGGGAGTGCGGTTAACTCTTGCACCCACTAAACTGAATCACAAGCTTGCCTGGTGTGGCTAGATTGTGACATTTTGGTGACAGAAAAGGGGGCTGATAACCCTTTCTGTGCCAAATAAGTGACTGGCGCAGGGTTGGATAACCTTGGTTCGTCACAGGTGGTTTAGGGGTTAATACATTTATTATAGTGGCGGCGATGTCCGGTCGGCAGATTAGGGATTAATACTTGTAGTTAGGTTGCGGCAACGTTGGGGGTGGCAGATTAGGGGTTAATAAATATAATGTAGGGGTCGGCGATGTTAGGGACAGCAGATTAGGTGTTAATAGCTATAATGTAGGCGGCGGCGATGTCCGGTTGGCAGATTAGGGGTTAATACTTGTAGTTAGATTGCGGTGACGTTGGGGGGGCAGATTAGGGGTTAATAACTATAATGTAGAGGTCGGCGATTTTAGGGACAGCAGATTAGGGGTTAATAGCTATAATGTAGGTGGCGGCGATGTCCGGTCGGCAGATTAGGGGTTAATACTTGTAGTTAGATTGCGGCGACGTTGGGGGGGGGGCAGATTAGGGGTTAATAACTATAATGTAGGGGTCGGCGATGTTAGGGACAGCAGTTAAAGGTACCGTCATTTAGTCATCGGATCAAGAAAGAAGAGGATGCTCCGCGTCGGATGTCTTCAGGATGCTGCCGCTCCGCTCCGGATGGATGAAGATAGAAGATGCCGCCTGGATGAAGACTTCTGATGGATGGAAGACCTCTTCTTGCCCCGCTTGGATGAAGACTTCTGCCGGTCCGGATGTCCTCTTCTGCCCCATCGGATGAAGACTTCGGCCCGGCTGGGTGAACACGACTCAAGGTAGGGAGATCTTCAGGGGGTAGTGTTAGGTTTATTTAAGGGGGGTTTGGGTTAGAGTAGGGGTATGTGGGTGGTGGGTTGTAATGTTGGGGTGTGGTATTGTGTTGTTTTTTTTACAGGCAAAAGAGCTGTTTTCTTTGGGGCATGCCCCGCAAAAGGCCCTTTTAAGGGCTGGTAAGGTAATAGAGCTGTTAACTTTTGTAATTTAGTATAGGGTAGGGCATTTTTTATTTTGGGGGGCTGTGTTATTTTATTAGGGGGCTTAGATTAGGTGTAATTAGTTTAAAATTCTTGTAGTTTTTTTTATTTTTCGTAATTTAGTGTTTGTTTTTTTTGTACTTTAGTTTAGTTTATTTAATTGTATTTAATTGTAGGTACTTGTAGTTAATTTATTTAATTTATTTAATGATAGTGTAGTGTTAGGATTAATTGTAACTTAGGTTAGGATTTATTTTACAGGTAATTTTGTAATTATTTTAACTAGGTAGCTATTAAATAGTCAATAACTATTTAATAGCTATTGTACCTAGTTAAAATAAATACAAAGTTGCCTGTAAAATAAATATAAATCCTAAAATGGCTACAATGTAACTATCCTATATTATAAAAGGCCAAGTGTGTTTGTCTGAAGCCGTCATGCGCAGTAGAGACTGCGCGCGGACAAACACACCTGGCCTTCAGCTGCAGAGTAGTGCGCACTGTGGAAGCTGCCTGGTGGGGGCGTGACCGGCGTCGGGCGTGCTGTGATGGGGGCGTGGCCGGTGGGCGTTGCAGGCATGACTAGGGGGCGTGGCCGGCGGGTGTGATGAGGGGGCGTGGCCTTGCGGGAGCGCGCGGGAGGGGAGTGGCCGGCGGGAGAGACCAAAACAGAGGAAGTAAGGAAAGAAAGAAAGCAAGCAGAAGAGGGGGGAAGAGCAAAAGAGGGAGAGAGAGCGCAAGAGAGTGGGAGAGAAAGAGGGGGAGAGAGAGCTGAAAAGAGAGGGGGGAGAGAGAGAGCTGAAAAGAGAGGGGGGAGAGAGAGCTTAAAAGAGAGGTGGGAGAGCGCAAAAGAGGGAGAGAGAGAGCGCAAAAGAGAGGGGGAGAGAGCGCAAGAGAGGGGGAGAGAGAGCGCACAAAATAGGGGGAGAGAGAGAGCTCAAAAGAGAGGGGGGAGAGAGAGCGCAAAAGAGAGGGGGGGAGAGGGAGCGCAAAAGAGAGGGGGGCGAGTTTAAAAGAGAGTGCAAAAGAGGGGGGAGAGAGCGCAAAAGAGAAGGGGGAGACAGAGTGCAAAAGAGGGAGAGAGAGAGCAAAAGAGGGAGAGAGAGAGCGCAAAAGAGAGGGGGAGAGAGCACAAAAGAGAGGGTGAGAGAGCGCAAAAAAGAGGGGGAGAGAGTGCAAAAAAGAGGGGGAGGTAGCGCAAGGGGGAGACAGCACAAAAGAGAGGGGGAGAGAGTGCAAAAAAGAGGGGTAGAGAGCGCAAAAAAGAGGGGGGAGAGAGCGCAAAAGAGTGGGGGGAGAGAGAGCTTAAAGGAGAGGGGGGAGAGAGAGCTCAAAAGAGAGGGGGGGGGGGGAGAGAGCTCAAAAGAGAGGTGCGGGAGAGAGAGTTTAAAAGAGAGGGGGGATAGAGAGTGCACAAAAGAGGGGGAGAGAGAGTGCAAAAGAGAGGAGAAGAGAGCGCAAAAGAGAAGGGGGAGAGAGTGCAAAAGAGGGGAAGAGAGAGTGCAAAAGAGGGGAAGAGAGAGCAAAAGAGAGGGGGAGAGAGAGAGCAAAAGAGAGGGGAAGAGAGAGCAAAAGAGAGGGGGGAGAGAGAGCAAAAGAGAAGGGGAGAGAGAGCAAAAGAGAGAGGGGGAGAGAGAGCGCAAAAGAGGGGGGAGAGAGAGAGAGCAAAAGAGGGGGGAGAGAGCAAAATAGGGGAGAGAGAGAGCAAAAGAGGGCGAGAGAGAACAAGAGGGGGAGAGAGCAGATGAGGGGGGAAGAGAGAGAGCGAGCAAAAGAGGGGAGAGAGAGCAAAAGAGGTGGGAGAGAGAGAGCAAAAGAGGGGGGAGAGAGAGCACAAGAGGGGAGAGAGAGAGCAAAAAAGGGGAGAGAGAGAGAGCAAAAGAGGGGGGAGAGTGCAAAATAAGGGGGAGAGAGAGAACTCAAAAGAGAGGGGGGAGAGAGAGCGCAAAAGAGAGGGGGGAGAGAGAGGGAGCAAGGGATGGAACCGCGGTACCTAAAAAATTGGCCCGTGTACACGGGCTTTAGGACTAGTTAGTTATATTGTAGATATATTAGGGTTTATTTTACAGGTAAGTAATTAGTTTTAAATAGGATTCATTTATTTAATTAATTTAATGATAGTGTAGTGTTAGGTGTAATTGTAACTTAGGTTAGGATTTATTTTACAGGTAAATTTGTATTTATTTTAGCTAGGTAGTTATTAAATAGTTATTAACTATTTAATAACTATTGTACCTAGTTAAAATAAATAAAAGTTGGGGGGCGGAGCTAACCGTCGTGGGGGAAAGACGAACTTTAATGGAGCTCCTGAGAAATATGTACTTTTACTGGATATTTTCTACAAAATGTTGCTGATAGTGCAGTGTAAACTCTACAATGGAAACAGGCATGCTGAGTGCACTAGTTACAGCTTCAAATAATAGTTGTTCAGACCGGGAGCCTACTCTAAGCTTCATGAACTATTCCTACGCAGCCATTTTCACTTGATCCTATCGACCTCCAACGCTATCTATATCAGAACTCTAAGACGATAGATGATGGAACCTATGATTTCTACTGAGCTGAAGGCATTAGAAGACCTGATATACAGACGCTTTTCTGTATTTGAAACAAATATCCTAGCGGCACTACAAGAAGCATACAGAGAGGGAATGCAGGGCTATGGTCCAGCAGCTCCAGAAAGCATTTCAACTGCGCAACCTGCAGTGTTGATGAACCCGAGTACAATTGTTAGACCCGCTTCCCAATCTGATCTAGGATATATGGTACAGCCTTATACGAATAAGAAAGGTCTCTTGTCCCTGAGCATACAATTGGTCAATCCCCGAAATGGCGGTGATGAAATTTCGGCATCACTTGCGGCAGACAACAGAGGGTTCGGAATGGAATCAGACCACGCAGTTGGCTGTACCGACATCAGTCCGGAAGGTACTGGGAAATCGCCAGGTGCAAGGTCTGTGCTGACCTCAGCAGGAGGGACACTAATAGTTCCTAGCTATCTAAGCCATCAGTGGACTATAGTTACTATACGCACGATGAGACAAGACACCCAGAATGATGCCATAGAGAGACTTTGTCCTGCAGGGCCTCCGCACCGTTATTCCACCTTCAGAGATCACCAGAGAGCCGGAATAGGATAAAGTTTCATTTACCCGGTTTGGCCCCACTGTGAACATAGTGAGATAGGGATACACAGTATTGGGACATAACGGATTTCTGCAGCCCACATGAAAACTGGCAAACGGTGTTTTTTTTTGTGTTTTTTTATGTCAATTTCTTTTGCCTATTTGCTACTATTGACGCTACAGACCACATGAGAACTCAAACTGTATTATTTTCTGTCCCTTAATGATAGTTGTAGTACTGATATTTGAAATAGAAACCTATATATTCTGTGACTGAATAGCTTTCCAATAGTTAAAACTTGAACTCGGTGTTCAGAGATTAAGTTTAAAAAAATCCATCTTTCCCTATAGGAAATTTACATCCCCACTAAGTTATACTCATTTCAAGCCCTTTCTGCAACACTCTAGCTATATTCAATGCTCATTACTTAACTCAGTTTGTTTCCTGCACACTGCTATTCACAACCTATATAGAAATGGGCGCTTATTACTTTGATAATGTCCCCTCATACGTATATATGTATACCTGTATGGAACACTATGGGCAAGGGTAATTTGAATATCTATAGCACTGAAATTGCAGCCATGATATGTTGCCCTAGCTTACTATAGCAGCCAGTGGAAATATGTTTAAGCACTATCTGAACCCTATGTACTACTTATCGCTCTGAGTCATGTCTATTACCAAGGTCTGGTTAGCAAACGATAATTTAATGGTTATTAGTCCCACATGTTATAGAGCTCTAGACTCCTACCTAATATAGTTTTTTTTTATCTATGGTGTTTGTAGGCTTTATCTGCAGGTTTGTTATGTTAAGAATTCAGTATTTGAGCTGTCAGTACTTAATGCTAGAAATGTATTACTGTAGCTCTGGAAATGGTACAAGGTTCCATATTATATATTGTATTTAGGGTATGGAATATCTGCATACGCTATTTTTCCTTCAGGCTACTAGATCAAAACCCAAGTATGGTAAGCTAAACATGTTAGATAGCATTTTAAACTATGTTTGGCTAGCTAGCAATGTATAATAGGCACTCAGTCTTTCACCCTGATCTGACTAGAGCTAGCGGATTCAAGCTATAGAGCCTAACACTAAGCAATAAGGAGCCTAATGCCATTTATAATGCAATTATAGGTTAGAGCTGGTACTATTTCTACACTTAGTTATAAGACTTCTGCTTTTTCTATATGTTTAGGCTGTTCTATACCTAATATGCTAATATTTACCCACGGTAATATTTATCTTATTTGTATGTGCCTAAGTTGTTCTATATTTTATGGAGTCCTGTTCGGCCACAGTATTGTTCATCAAGAGTGGATATATATTTCTAGTCTATTTGCTAATTTAGCTTTGTGTTTTGGGTCACGTCCATGCCTATAGTATCGTTATGTTATTAGATTCCTACAAATGTAATATATATGCATGTCACGCTAGTTACAAAAAGGTTCGCACAGTCCTAATTTTGCAGAAAACTATTCTGAGATTGGCTCCAGATCTATCTTGAAATGAACTGGTCTTAATTAAGATTACTTCTAACAATCCATATAGTTTGACCCTGGTTCTGTTTGTATCTATGACCCTTTATTGCATGAGAAAATACACAAGGTATAATGCTATTCACCATTAGTATGTTAATGAAGCTTAGAACACTTTGCCCATATCCCTATACTCGCCATATTACTTGGCATGTGTGGCGTCAGATAGGGGAACTTTTTGCTTTTGACCTTGGGGTATAGGGCCCATGCCCCTAGGCCGGAGCTATAACACGCAGGATGGTTTCTCGGGCAACTTATTTATGGATTTCTGTGACCTATTCCCAGTTTCTAGTAAACTATATACAGTTTTTTAGCTGTAGATTCTAGGTGGCTGGCCACCTATCTACATCCTAGGTTTCGATTTCTGTTACATTATGTTTACACTGGGATGGATGGAAGCTGAGCTGGGTATTCTTGCCCCCATATACCTACAACTGGTAGCACTTTGCTTTTATGCATCCCAGGGTTCTCTTAACTCTATACTATAAGCTTCACCCAGACATATTGTCTACCTGATAGTCATAGGTTTGGAGTTATTGAAACCCTGGCTCCGCCACCCCCCCCCCCACCCCCCTCTTTGGGGTTAGTTTACTAAGTAAACAAAGGAACATAGATTCCCTAGAAATGTTCCCTATTATTCCTTACATATTTGTTGCAGTATAGCAGCTTTGGATATCCCCCATCCTTTACCACTTTCTATGACATAATTGAATTGGACAATACTATTCCTAAGTTTTTATAGTCCCCATATTTTTCTCTGCTTATCCATGAGTCACTACCTATTGGTTTGGGAAACAAGACGTCATAGTTATAAAAGAGGTTAGCATTCCAGTACACAGGACCTGTTTATAGATTTCTAACCACATCCGTTTATAATTGATAATGTTTATCTCCTCTGTATGTCAGATGCAAATTATGGGTTTTGTTTAATACTCATATCATTGTCATGCCTATGCCTATTATTGTCCTGTACGCTTGTTTATGTTTAAAGTTGTATGACCTCAATAAAAATAAAATATAAAAAAAAAATAAAAAAAAAATAAAAGTTGCCTGTAAAATAAATATAAATCCTAAAATAGCTACAATGTAACTATTAGTTATATTGTAGCTATATTAATAGCTAGTAGGGGGCTTAGATTAGGTGTAATTAGTTTAAAATTCTTGTAATATTTTATTATTTTTGGTAATTTAGTGTTTGTTTTTTTTGGTACTTTTCTGATGGATGGAAGACCTCTTCTTGCCCCGCTTGGATGAAGACTTCTGCCGGTCTGGATGTCCTCTTCTGCCCCATCGGATGAAGACTGGGAGAACACGACTCAAGGTAGGGAGATCTTCACTGGGGTAGTGTTAGGTTTATTTAAGGGGGGTTTGGGTTAGAGTAGGGGTATGTGGGTGGTGGGTTGTAATGTTGGGGGTGGTATTGTGTTTTTTTTTTACAGGCAAAAGAGCTGTTTTCTTTGGGGCATGCCCCGCAAAAGGCCCTTTTAAGGGCTGGTAAGGTAATAGAGCTGTTAACTTTTGTAATTTAGTATAGTGTAGGGCATTTTTTTATTTTGGGGGGCTTTGTTATTTTATTAGGGGGCTTAGATTAGGTGTAATTAGTTAAAAATTCTTGTAATATTTTTTTATTTTTTGTAATTTAGTGTTTTTTTTATAATAACTATTGTACCTAGTTAAAATAAATACAAAGTTGCCTGTAAAATAAATATAAATCCTAAAATAGTTACAATGTAACTATTAGTTATATTGTAGCTATATTAGGGTTTATTTTATAGGTAAGTATTTAGTTTTAAATAGGATTAATTTATTTAATTATAGTAATTTTATTTCGTTTTATTTAAATTATATTTAAGTTAGGGGGTGTTAGGGTTAGACTTAGGTTTAGGGGTTAATAACATTATTATAGTAGCGGCGACGTTGGGGGCGGGAGATTAGAGGTTAATAATTGTAGGTAGGTGGCGGCGATGTTAGGGAGGGCAGATTAGGGGTTAATAAAATTTATTATAGTGTTTGCGAGGCGGGAGTGCGGCGGTGTCACGAAAACCTCAGGATTCAGCTGCTAAGGAGTTAATTCTGTGTAGCTTGAACTCAAAAACAGTTATTTGTTTTCAAGAAGAATTGTAACTTGTGTTTTCTTTGAACTGCCAGGCATTGCCTAAATAGCCACCAAATGTTAGTGTGTATGCATTGAGTCATAAAGTCACTGAAGCTCTTAGTCACAGAGATACACAGGATAAAGTTTATGGCTTAAGCTGTCAATAGAATGCCTGATGCAAAACAGGCCCTTCATTACAAAAACTGACCAGGTCACTGACAGGGCATTGGTATATTATGTACATATGTGTGTTAAAACTGTTATACCCTTAAAGGAAGGTAAATATGACAACCTATGGCATATTTGATATCAAACCGATTCTCCCAATAAAACTAAAAGGTTCTAGATATGTAAATATAGAAATTTCTTACCTAGCAGAAAATATACTGGATTGTATAATTTCAGGCAAGAAATTAGTCTATTGAAGGTCATAAAGACAGGGGGGTTTCTTAGCCCGCCCAGGAGGGTGTGGTTAAGCAACCTGATCTCTGAAAAAATAGGTTTAAGAATCTTATTTCTTAACAATAAGATTGTCATTCTTACAAGGGGAGCTGCTGTACAGAAGTAAGGAGCCATCATTTTCATGCCATCCCCGGGCGCAGACTCATAAGCTAGTGAAGTATTAGGTCTGTTATTTTTCTCCTTTTTATTTTAAAAGACTGTTTGCGTGTGTAATTTTATTTGTAACAACTTTTTATTAATAATGCATTGTGCATAATATTTTTGGCATAATAAATAATTCCTTTATTAAGTTTGGCCTTTGTCTAATAATTGAACCACGTTACTGAAAGAGACTGGAATATTAGAACTGTATAATTTAGGTTATTTTCTGCTAAATTGTATTTCTAGAGTTAATGTGTAAAGTCTGGGTTTTTTCTTAGGATTTTCCCTTTAATAAATTTTAAGTGGTGGCAGTATTTGAGCTATAGGATTGATAGTTTATTGTGGGTGGCATTAAAAGGGAGTATTGGGCATTTCTCTTACGTCTAGTACAGATTAAGGGAGTGCGGTTAACTCTTGCACCCACTAAACTGAATCACAAGCTTGCCTGGTGTGGCTAGATTGTGACATTTTGGTGACAGAAAAGGGGGCTGATAACCCTTTCTGTGCCAAATAAGTGACTGGCGCAGGGTTGGATAACCTTGGTTCGTCACAGGTGGTTTAGGGGTTAATACATTTATTATAGTGGCGGCGATGTCCGGTCGGCAGATTAGGGATTAATACTTGTAGTTAGGTTGCGGCAACGTTGGGGGTGGCAGATTAGGGGTTAATAAATATAATGTAGGGGTCGGCGATGTTAGGGACAGCAGATTAGGTGTTAATAGCTATAATGTAGGCGGCGGCGATGTCCGGTTGGCAGATTAGGGGTTAATACTTGTAGTTAGATTGTGGTGACGTTGGGGGGGGCGGATTAGGGGTTAATAACTATAATGTAGAGGTCGGCGATGTTAGGGACAGCAGATTAGGGGTTAATAGCTATAATGTAGGTGGCGGCGATGTCCGGTCGGCAGATTAGGGGTTAATACTTGTAGTTAGATTGCGGCGACATTGGGGGGGGGGGGGCAGATTAGGGGTTAATAACTATAATGTAGGGGTCGGCGATGTTAGGGACAGCAGATTAGGGGTTAATAGCTATAATGTAGGTGGCGGCGATGTCCGGTTGGCAGATTAGGGGTTAATACTTGTAGTTAGATTGCGGCGACATTGGGGGGGGCAGATTAGGGGTTAATGAAATTTATTATAGTGTTTGCGAGGCAGGAGTGCGGCGGTTTAGGGGTTAATACATTTATTATAGTGGTGGCGATATCCGGTCGGCAGATTAGGGGTTAATAAATGTAGTTAGGTTGCGGCGACGTTGGGGGGGCAGATTAGGGGTTAATAAATATAATATAGGGGTCGGCGGTGTTAGGGGCAGCAGATTAGGGGTTAATAAGATAATGCAGGTGTCAGCGATAGCGGGGGCGGCAGATTAGGGGTTAATAAGTGTTAGATTAGGGGTGTTTAGAGACTCGGGGTACATGTTAGGGTGTTAGGTGCAGACTTACGGCTAGATTTAGAGTTTTGTCTGTAACGACCCGCGTAGCTAACGCTGGCTTTTTTTCCCCCGCACCTTTTAAATACCGCTGGTATTTAGAGTTCACAGAAGGGCTGTGTTAGGCTCCAAAAAGGGAGTGTAGAGCATTTTTACCGCCACTGCAACTCTCAATACCAGCGGTGCTTACGGACGCGGCCAGCTTCAAAAACGTGCTCGTGCACGATTCCCCCATAGAAAACAATGGGGCCGTTTGAGCTGAAAAAAAAACCTAACGCAAACCGCAAAAAAGCAGCGTTCAGCTCCTAACGCAGCCCCATTGTTTCCTATGGGGAAACACTTCCTAAGTCTGCACCTAACACCCTAACTTGTACCCCGAGTCTAAACACCCCTAGCCTTACACTTATTAACCCCTAATCTGCCGACCCCGCTATCGCTGACCCCTGCATATTTTTTTTAACCCCTAATCTGCCGCTCCGTACACCGCCGCAACCTACATTATACCTATGTACCCCTAATCTGCTGCCCTAAAGGTTCCTTTAAATGACGTCATCCAAGATGGCGTCCCTCGAATTCCGATTGGCTGATAGGATTCTATCAGCCAATCAGAATTAAGGTAGGAAAAATCTGATTGGCTGATGGAATCAGCCAATAAGATTCAAGTTCAATCCGATTGGCTGATCCAATCAGCCAATCAGATTGAGCTTGCATTCTATTGGCTGATCGGAACAGCCAATAGAATGCGAGCTCAATCTGATTGGCTGATTCAATCAGCCAATCAGATTTTCCCTACCTTATTCCGATTGGCTGATAGAATCCTATCAGCCAATCGGAATTCGAGGGACGCCATCTTGGATGACGTCATTTAAAGGAACCTTCATTCGGACTTAGAACGTCGGAAGAAGAGGATGGATCTGCGCCGGAGGTCTTGAAGATGGAGCCGCTCGTCATCGGATGAAGATAGAAGATGCCGCTTGGATGAAGATGGTTGACGGTCCGGATCTCCTCTTCTGCCCGGATAGGATGAAGACTTTGGAGCCTCTTCTGGACTTCTTCTTGCCGCTTGATAGAAGACTTCAGCTGGATGATGGATCTCCAGCCGCCGCTTGGGCTTGGATGAAGATTTCGGAGCCTGGACAGATCGGTGATTCCCGGTGTGGTGAAGATAAGGTAGGGAGATCTTCAGGGGCTTAGTGTTAGGTTTATTTAAGGGGGGTTTGGGTTAGATTAGGGGTATGTGGGTGGTGGGTTGTAATGTTGGGGGGGGTATTGTGTTTTTTTTCCAGGCAAAAGAGCTGAATTATTTGGGGCATGCCCCGCAAAAGGCCCTTTTAAAGGCTGGTAAGGTAAAAGAGCTTTTCTATTTTAATTTTAGAATAGGGTAGGGCATTTTTTTATTTTGGGGGGCTTTGTTATTTTATTAGGGGGCTTAGAGTAGGTGTAATTAGCTTAAAATTGTTGTAATATTTTTATTATGTTTGTAATTAATTTTTTTATTTTTTGTAACTTAGCTTTTTTTATTTTTTGTACTTTAGTTAGTTTATTTAATTGTATTTATTTGTAGGTATTTCATGTAATTAATTTATTGATAGTGTCGTGTTAAATTTAATTGTAGGTATTTTATTTAATTAATTTATTGATAGTGTAGTGTTAGGTTTAATTGTAACTTAGGTTAGGATTTATTTTACAGGTCATTTTGTAATTATTTTAACTAGGTAGCTATTAAATAGTTCTTAACTATTTAATAGCTATTGTACCTAATTAAAATAAATACAAAGTTGCCTGTAAAATAAATATAAATCCTAAAATAGCTACAATATAATTATTCGTTATATTCTAGCTATATTAGGGTTTATTTTACAGGTAAGTATTTAGCTTTAAATAGGAATAATTTATTTAATAAGAGTTAATTTATTTTGTTAGATTTAAATTATATTTAACTTAGGGGGGTGTTAGTGTTAGGGTTAGACTTAGCTTTAGGGGTTAATAAATTTATTATAGTAGTGGTGAGGTCCGGTCGGCAGATTAGGGGTTAATACTTGAAGTTAGGTGTCGGCGATGTTAGGGAGGGCAGATTAGGGGTTAATACTATTTATTATAGGGTTATTGAGGCGGGAGTGAGGCGGATTAGGGGTTAATAACTTTATTATAGTAGCGGTGAGGTCCGGTCAGCAGATTAGGGGTTAATAATTGTAGGTAAGGTAGCAGCGACGTTGGGGGCGGAAGATTAGGGGTTAATAAATATAATATAGGGGTCGGCGGTGTTAGGGGCAGCAGATATGGGGTACATAGGGATACCGTAGGCGGCGGCGGTGTGCGGTCGGCAGATTAGGGGTTAAAAAATTTTATTAGAGTGGCGGCGATGTGGGGGGACCTCGGTTTAGGGGTGCATAGGTAGTTTATTGGTGTTAGTGTACTTTAGAGCACAGTAGTTAAGAGCTTTATGAACCGGCGTTAGCCCAGAAAGCTCTTAACTCTTTTCTGCGGCTGGAGTTTTGTCGTTAGATTTCTAACGCTCACTTCAGCCAAGACTCTAAATACCGGCGTTAGAAAGATCCCATTGAAAAGATAGGATACGCAAATGGCGTAGGGGGATCTGCGGTATTGAAAAGTCGCGGCTGCAAAGTGAGCGTTAGACCCTTACCTACAAGACTCTAAGTACCAGCGGTAGCCCAAAACCAGCATTAGGAGCCTCTAACGCTGGTTTTGACGGCTAACGCCAAACTCTAAATCTAGCCGTTAGTGTTTACCCATAGGAAACAATGGGGCTGCGGTGTTAGTTTTTTTTTTCAGCCGAAACTGCCCCATTGTTTCCTATGGGGGAATGCCGAATTTTACCGAGCTAATTCAGATTTATTCGGAGATACGGCAGCTATTTCGGATTCATTCGGTAGATTCGGAAGTATTTTAATTTGGAAATTCGATTCGATCCGAATCTCCGAATTTACAGAATTTCCGAATAAATCCGAAACGAATCGCACATGTCTAGTCTGAACAGGGGCTGGGGTGTAAGACAGAGGGGGCTGAGAACCTGTACAGGGGCTGGGGTGTAAGACAGAGGGGCTGAGAACCTGTACAGGGGCTGGGGTGTGAGACAGAGGGGGCTGAGAACCTATACAGGGGCTGGGGTGTGAGAGGGGGCTGATAACCTGTACAGGGGCTGGGGTGTAAGACAGAGGGTCTGAGAACCTGTACAGGGGCTGGGGTGTAAGAGAGGGGCTGATAACCTGTACAGGGGCTGGGGTGTATGTGAGTTCTCTGTACTATAACCTGATAACCTTAAAAGGCAGCTGCCTAGGACATCTCTGAGTATCTCATACTGTTCTAGCTATTTTTAATATATTAATGACTATGATATAGTAACTTCAAAGGATAACTATATATAGGGTGCATAGTATACATATAAACAATCATTCAATAGACCACAAAAGTACATATTGTCTGTTTATCACTATTGGCATCTGAATTGAATTGGGTGCCTTGGTCGCTCCAGAAAAAAAAAAAAGGGCAAGTAACATATATGTGGAGCACTCAACCATTTACACTCAGAGGAGATTGCCAGTACATATTACACTACACAGTCTCTTCTATGTAAATAGATGTTCAACGTCCCAGGGTGTGCCACAATAGAATCTAATATTATGTAAACGTAAGCATAAACAGATCAGCAGAAATTAAGAGCAAGAAAAGTGTATCTGCATAATATCCTGAAGTCTTTTGAAGAAAAAGAAAAAAAAAACTGTCAGGACCTCTCTGAAAGTCTCACATTTAACCCACGCCAATTCTCAATGTGACTGTCGCTGAATAAGTGTAAATATCAGCTGGTTCTCTTTCTAAAACTAGCAAGTGCGATCCCTGTAGATCAGATTTGTGAGAGTTCCCATCTTGAGAGAGACCGGCAAGGATTCCAACATATTTGTATTGTGTAGATGTTAGCTTGTTATTAAATAAGCTCCATTTAGTTAGTAGAACAGTCCTTACCATCCCTGTACATCCATTCTGTTGATCTTGGTCAGACAACACTGCAGGAACATCACGGCTCTCCGTTCCACCACTAACGTCTGGAGAAACACACTCCCCCCATGAACAGCCTGACTCTATTACTGAGATGCCTTGATGGAAGATATGGTGTTTATGAGTGGGACTTTTCGGATAATCAGTGGGGATAGTAGTAATGGCGTGAAAGTATGCTGTTTTTAGTTGCAAAGACGATCGCGTGCATGGATCAGTCTTTCTGTTACATTCCATTGTAGGGTCAGTAGCTATGTCGGTACCTTGTATCCTCCCTCCCAGGGGTGATGTGGCTGTGATCCCATGCCATAGTAAGATAGCTGTTAATCTACACTCCAGTGCCCTGAAATGTCTGGTGATAGCCTCAGTCATTGTTGCCTCCCATCTTTCGACCGCCTCCATTACAATCTCCTCCACCCGGTTAGGCTCAAATGTATAAGTCTGCAATAATTACGCCAAGCACAGGAGTCTCAAATGTGGTAGTTATGAACTACCTTGTATCCCAGAGTCTGGGGGGGTATAGATACGGTAGCCCCAGCCACGCGGTAGTCTGTAAGTAGAGATCAATTCTCTAGGCACTAGGCAGATGTAGGGCCGTGTGGCTTTCCAAAGAGCATAGGCTAGGATTGTGGTCGGAAATCAGCTCCGGATTCTTACTAGAATAGAACTATTAGTATCTTCCAGTAAAAAAAAACACACAAATGGTTGAACAGTTATATTAATTCTTGGAATAAACAAGTTTAAGATCAGGAGCTTCACTTAGACACGACCTGCCGCTTTGGAAGTTGGCTCCGCCCCCCTGTTATGTGTGTTTTTAATTATACCATACGTACAGTTAATCAGAACCATAATTTAATATCTGTCTAAACCATTTAATATACTTTTTACAGACACAGCCAGAGCACTAAGAGATATCAGGTATTGATGTAGCTGGAGTGAAAAAGGGAACCTTCTTCCTGAGCACAGACATTGGAGCCTGTTATCAGCATGAACTCATGTGTTAGGTGAGTAAAATAGATATTATGCTGACTTTAATTACTGGGACATAGAATAGATCACTCATTAAAGGGACACTGAACCCAAATTTTTTCTTTCGTGATTCATATAGAGTATGCAATTTTAAGCACCTTTCTAATTTACTCATTATCAGTTTTTTTTCGTTCTCTTGCTATCTTTATTTGAAAAAGAAGGCATCTAAGCTAAGGAGGCAGCCAATTGTTGGTTCAGAACACTGGACAAGACTTGTTTATTGGTGCTATACAATCAGCAAGGACAACCCAGGTTATTCACAAAAAATGGGCCGGCACATAAATGTACATTTTTGCTTTTCAAATAAAGATACCAAGAGAATGAAGACAATTTGATAGTAGGAGTAAATTAGAAAGTTGCTTAAAATTGCATGCTCTATCTGAATCACGAAAGAAAAAATTTGGGTTCAGTGTTCCTTTAAAATAAACAAATATAAAATGTTACATTATATCTGCATCTTTTAATAACAGTTGTGTAAGTGGTGGTTCTATGAAGGAGCAACCTGCATTAGGCTGCAGAGGAGGGTAAAAATACTACTCCCACCTCTATTATTTTAGACAGGTCATGTCCATTAACTGCCTAACCTCACCCCCAGACCTGCTTCAGTACTCAGAACACCTGCAACTCCACCTTCCCCTGCCCTGACCTCACTCATGGAACACCCATAACTATACTTATGCCTTCCTTGTTCCCATGTGTGGAACACCTACAACTCACCCAGTGTTCCCCACCCCAGAACCACCACTGATTTGTGTGTTTAATTTTACTCTGAGTATTATTAAAAGTAATAAGGTTTTCAGTTGTTTATATAAATCAAGCAGCCGCAATCACAAGCTAAGAGTATCATAAGATCACTGCTCCTTAGCCTCTCAAACCATCTCACACTGGTGATTAGTCTGTGATGATTAAGACATCAAATTCTCACCCAACTGGTTGTGCATGAGCCGGGCAGAGTTGTATGTGCATTTGCTTGTGCAATGTTAAATGAGGTTGGTGGTTGACACCTCTCTTGCCCAGAATACAGATGTACTTGTTCCTTTTATTATGAAATAGAAATATTTGTATTCTTTGTTTTCCATTTAATTTAAACAGGTAAATAAATTTAAAAATAAACACAAAACAGAAGACATTTTATTGAGTATAAATGAATAATATGCTTTTTTAATAAGATGGATTATATTATAAAGAATAAACATTCTTATTTTCTTTATTTCATTTCTTTTTATGTAGACAATCACTTGAATAGTTAATGTCCATCCTTCACTACAGGAAGCATCAGAATGATACCACAGACTCCAACATTTTTAGACACTAATGCCTATTCACAAACATTGGATTAAAGGAGATGGTAAATTGGCAGGAACTGGGCAGCAATCATTATGTACAGAGAGTAATTTAGTCATCAAACAAGAGGACAACATGTATGCCTTATCTAGTGAAATGATTATCCCAGAGGATAAACCACACACATTTACTGAGTACTCAAAACATTTTAAAGAAGGTACAAGTCTACAGTCTGGCCAAATGATTCATACAAAGGAGAAATATTTCACATGTACAGAATGTGAGAAAATCTTCAAATTGAAGTCAAATCTATTAAAACACTACAAAATTCACACAGGTGAGAAGCCTCAAACATGTACAGAGTACGGCAAATGTTTTATACAAATTACAGGCCTTATAGCTCATGAGAGTACCCACAGAGGGGAGAAACCATTCAGTTGTACAGAGTGTGGAGTACAGTTATCCAAAAGTGTCATCTCTTAAACCACAAAATGATTCACACAGGGAAAAAACCTATATGGGTTTGGCATTGCTTTTTGGTTATTAGAAGGCCGCTAAATGCCACTGCGCAACACACTTGTATTATGCCCAGCAGTTATGGGGTTAATTAGGTAGCTTGTAGGGAGCTTGAAGGGTTAATTTTAGCTCTAGTGTAGAGATCAGCCTCCCACCTAAAACATCCCACCCCATGATCCCTCCCAAACAGCTCTATTCCCTCCCCCACCCCACAATTGTCCCTGCCATCTTAAGCACTGGCAGAAAGGCTGCCAGTACTAAAAAAATAAGCCTTTTTTAATATATTCTGCTGTGTAGGATACCCCCTTAGCCCCCAACCTCCCTGATCCCTCCAAAGAGCTCCCTAACCCCTCTCCACACTAATTATTTGCCTCCGTTATGGGTACTGGCAGCTGTCTGCCAGTACCCACTTTGAAATCAAATGTGGCACTTTTTATTAAAAAAAATAAAGCCCACTTTTTCTGTAGTTTAGCTGCCCCCTCCATACCCTCCCCCCTCTCCCTACTAGATCCTGTAGTGAATAATCTCTAGTAGGTAATGGACCATAAAAATCTATACTCACATTACACCACGGTGCTTCAGGCAATGCAGACATTTTTAAAGGTTCTTTGTGAGATCCTGAAGTTGTGGCTTGACACACAATACAATTTCTCACCAACTTTTCTGCTTGTTGATCTATTGATGGAAACCACACTTTTTCTCGCAATAAACTTTTCATTTTAACTATTCCTTGGTGACCTTCATGTGCTAAGGATAATACTTGCTGTTGTAAACATGTCGGAATGACTAGTCGATTACCTCGCAAGATAATACTGTTGTCATTATTCACTGAGAGTTCTTTGCTAAATCTTGCAAATGACTTCAACTCTTTTCCATGTATTTTGTCAGAATCAGCTGTGTACCATTTTCCATTCCGAACTAATACAGCGAGTTTTTGCAGTATAGGATCAGCTAATGTTGCTTGTTGTATTTCTTCTAAACTCAATGCTTTAGGTATAGCATGATTAGTAACAAAATTTATATATTCCTCTGCATCCATGGAACTTGGTGAACTTGTGAATGAATCTGTTGATATAGGATGTCGAGACATATAGTCTGCTGGGTTCTCTTTTCCAGATTTGTAAACCACAGTAAAATTATATGGTTGTAGTCTTAAACCCCATCTTTCTATTCTAGCGGGCGGTTTGGATTTTGGATTATTCCAGATCAACTGTAAAGGCTTGTGATCTGTGATCAGTGTGAATGGACAACCATATAAATATAAATGAAAGTATTCACAACTCCAAACTATTGCCAGAGCTTCACGTTCTGTTTGAGAATAACGTTTTTCCACATCATTTAAAGAACGGCTACCATAAGCAATTATATAATGCTTGCCTTTGTCTCTCTGCGCCAGAATAGCACCTAAACCAACAGGGCTAGCATCTACTAAAAGAATAGTTTGCCGTTGAGGGTTAAAATAGGACATTGTCTTGTCACTGGTCAAACTCTGTTTCAGTTGTTGAAAAGCTTGTTGTTCAGTTTCAGTCCAACGCCATGGCACACTTTTCTTTGTTAACTCTCTTAAAGGTGTGGCAATAGTAGAGAAATTAGGGATAAATCGAGAACAGTAGTTTACCATCCCTAGGAAACTTCTGACTTCACTGGCGTCTATTGGAGGATTTGCATTCTGAATTGCTTCCACTTTCTTTGGGTCTGCTGATATGCCTTCAGCTGAAAAAACAAATCCATAAAATTCTAGTTTAGTTTTGTTAAATTCACACTTACTACAATTTAAGGTAAGTCCTTTCTCATGAAGTCGCTCAAAAACTGCTGTGAGATTTTTATCATGGTCCTCTTGAGTAGCTCCAAACACAATGATATCATCGCTGAAGTTTTTAACTCCTGGAATTCCAGATAATGTTTGCTGTATTGCATTTTGAAATACTTCAGCAGCAGAAGAAACACCAAAACTTAGGCGCTTGTATCTCCACAATCCTGTGTGTGTTGAGAATGTAGTTATATATCTACTTGTTGGATCCAATTCCAGTTGATGATAGCCTGATTTTAAATCAAGTTTGGAGAAAACTTTTGCCTGGTTGAGATCATGAATTATATCATCTAATGTTGGAGTAACGTGGCGCTCCCTGATAATGGCAGTGTTGGCTTGCCTCATGTCTATGCAAATTCTTACACTATTTGGGTCTTTGGGTTTTGGCATTGATACTATTGGGGAGACCCATGGAGTTGGCCCCTGCACTCTTTCGATGATTCCTTGTGTTTCAAGGTTCCTGAGTTCAGCATCAACCTTGTGCCTTAGATGAAATGGAATTCTTCTATGTGGTTGTATTACAGGTTTTATATGTGGATTAATATGCAGCTGTACTTGAAAATCTTTCAATTTACCAATGCCATTAAACAAATGGGAATACTGCTGTACTAACCGATCTGCTACAGATCCTGTGTCCTTTCTAGGTGAATTGCATTCATAAGCTTTATAAGTCCCAAACTGGATGAAGTTTCAAAACTCAGAAGAGAAGAATTTTGACCCTTTACAACATAAAACATAGTTGCTGTTTTGTTGTGTTTAAATGCACATGTGGCTGTAAATTTACCAATGACATTAAGGGGTTTAGTTGATCCATATGCATATATATTTATTTTACTCTGTAATAACTGTGGTTGTGGTTTTAACATGTGAAATGTTTGTTCACCCACTAAATTGACAGCAGATCCTGAATCAATCAATGCAGTGATTTTAGTGTCATTAATGAGTACATCAACTTGTGGCTGAGTTAGGTTACACATGTTGTTTACTACAAATACATATTTGTCATCATTGTTTGAATATTGTCCTTTTTGATCAGGAGATCTGACTAGATTTACTTTCCACTGTTCTGATGTATGTGGCTCAGTATGTGATTGAGGTATTTGATACAGTTTTGTTCTACATTGCTTTGCAAAGTGATTAAATTTCCCACATGCCCTGCATTGCTTATTCCTTGCAGGACAAGTCCCATTATGTGGATAGAAACCCCCACAGTTCCTGCATAACACACATGAGGTCTTTCTTGTGGGCTGTACTGTTGAACTGTCTTTTTGAACTCTATTTGTAATAAACTGATCTTCAGTAGATCTATTTTCTATGCTTGCAGCTTGCCTGTCAGCAATTTCTAATGTTCTGCCATAATCAAGCAAATCTTTTAAAGATAGTTCAGATTGTCTCAGTGCATATTTCCTAAGTTTTGAAGAAGTGCAGCTTTGTATTATCTGTGCTTTAATCTCATTTTCAACATTAGAAAACTCACAATTCTTTGCTAGTAAACGTAACCTGGTTTGAAATGCATCTAAAGGTTCATCACCCTGTTGTGTTGCCTGCCTGAATGTGTATATTTCATACTGAGTGTTCTTTTTGGGGAGAAAATATGTTGTCAGTTTATCTTTAACATCATTGTATGAGTCAGTGGTTGCAGACAAGGTATCATAAATGTCATACACTTTTTCTCCAGCTAAATGAAGCAGTAAAGCCTTTTTTCTGTTTGCATCAGTAACATCCAAAGCAATAAGATAATTTTCAAATCTCTGAATCCATTTTAGCCATCTTGGGCCTACTGAGCTTAGTTCTGCATCAGAATCAAACACAGGGAAGTTGTATTCATTACATGCAGCCATTCTTGTGTGTGTATTGCAGCAGGTTACTCACTGTTTGCTGAGACAAAGCAATAGGGTTCAAACATAATCCTCGTCGCCAAAATGTAGTGTTTGTAAATCCAGGTGGTTTAGAAATATATCTGACACAGAGTCCATTTATACAGCAACTAACTACACACTTTATTTCCTGGTTCCTCACTCCAACAACACTGTCCCCGCCCCTGCTTCTTTGCAACAATTATATACATTTACAAGTCAGAGCACAAACTAGGAAGAAAGCATTATATATTATAATATCACAACAAACACCATAGATCCCTGTTTAGTTATTCATTTCCCCCTCCTCTGCCACCCACCACCCTCTCCAACCACCCTCTTCCACCACTTCAAAATTACAAATGCCACTTAGATCGTGGCTGTGCGCGCGCACACTCGACATCCTTCGGAAGTTTCCCAGCGAACGGCCACCCACCTGCAGCTGCTCCCACCCACCAACGATCGGCACCATCGCTGGCCGATGCAGAGAGAGCCACAGAGTGGCCCTCTCTGCATCAGCGTGCCAAAAAAGGTATTGCAGTGATGCCTCAATATCAAGGCATCACTGCAATACCTTGAAAGTGGCTGAAAATGATCAGGATCACTTCCACCGCTTGAAACACCTAAGGATGTACAGGATACGTCCTTGGTTGTTACCTGGCCTTTTTTGTAGGACGTACCCTGTACGTCCTTGGTCATTAAGGGGTTAATTAAAAATACAATATCATAGAATAATTAAGAATGCATCATTAAAGACAGAAGGCAAACCAGACACTCAAAGTTTAACGCTGATAATTCAGATAGATCATGCAATTTTAGCTAACATAAACCTAGATTACAAGTTTTGCGCTATAGAGGCTGCAAAACGAATGCAACAAAAGTTGTGTTATTTCACCCTCCATATTGCTGCCATTACAAGTTTTTAAAAAGCCGCCTTCTGCGTGCGATATGGTTGCGATGAGCTCCATACCACACAAAATCCAAGGGCTGAGAATACGTGCTTTTGCGCGCTTTCCCCATAGACATTAATGGGGAGAGTGTGTTAGAAAACTAACACCTGAAGTGCGGAATGGCGATCACCGTAACGCAACCCCATTGATGTCTATGGGGAAAAAAAGTTAAATTTAAACATAACACCCTGACATAAATCCCAAGTCTAAACACCCCTAAATCTGCTATCCCCGACATTGCAGACACCTACATAAAGTTATTAACCCCTAATCTGCCGTTCCCGTCATCGCTGCCACCTAAATAAAGTTATTAACCCCTATTCTGCTGCTCCCCGACATCGCTGCCACTATAATAAAGCTATTAAACCCTTTTCCTCCGCACCCCAACATTGCTGACACTATAATAAAGATATAACCCCTATTCCGCCGCTCCCCAACATCGCCGCCACCAAATAAATAGGATGAGAGCTATTGAAATTCTATTGGCTGATTTGAATAGCCAAAAGAATTTCAGTAGCTCTCATTCTATTGGCTGATTTGAACAGCCACTAGGATTTCAGTAGCTCTCATCCTATTGGCTGATTTAAATTTAATAAAATCAAATCAGCCAATAGGAATGCAAGGGACACCATTTTGAAATGGCTTTCTTGCGACCGTATTACAGAGGATGCTCCGCGCTGGTTGTCTTCAAGGATGGACCCGTTCCGTGCCGCCGTGATGAAGATAGAAGATGCCGCCTGGATGAAGATAGAAGACACCACCTGGATGGATGAAGACCTCACTGCCTAGATGAAGACCTCCCCGTCTGGATGTCCGGATTTCAAAAACTGTAAGTAGATCGTCGGGGGTTAGTGGTTTTTTTTTAACTTTTTTAGTTTTTTTTTTTTTTTTAAATTAGGGTTTGGGCGTTCTTAAAAGAGCTAAATGCCCTTTTCAGGGCAATGAAAAAGAACTGAATGCCCTTTAAAGGGCAATGCCCATACAAATGCTCTTTTCAGGGCAATAGGTAGCTTATGTTTTTCTTAGAGTTAGTTTTTTTATTTTGGGGGGTTGGTTGGGTGGTGGGTTTTACTGTTGGGGGTCTTTGTATTTTTTAAAGGGAAAAGAGCTGTTTAACTGAGGGCAATGCCCTACAAAAGGCCCTTTTAAGGGCTATTGGTAGTTTATTGTAGGCTAGGGTTTTTTTATTTTTTATTTTTTGGGGGGGTTATAGGGCTATTAGATTAGGTGGAATTGTTTTTATTTTGGATAATTTCATTTGTAATTTTTTCGTAATTTAGTATTTATTATTTTTTGTAATTCAGTGTTTTTTATTTTTTGTAATTGTAGATTAAATTTGTTTTAGTAGTGTTAGCTTTTTTTAATGTTTAATTAATTTATTTAATTGATAGTTATTTTTATTTTAGTTTAATAGTAATGTTAGTTTAATAAATAGTTTAAACTTAGGTTTTTTTAATTTCCCAGGTAAGTTTTTATTTATTTTAAGATAGGGATCTTGTCATTTTAATTTAAAGTTAGGGGGTTGTTAGGTTTAGGGGTTAATAGTTTAATTTAGTTATTTGCAATGTGGGGTCCGGCAGTTTAGGCGTTAATATGTTTATTTAGTGGCGGTAAATGTGGGAGGCCAGAGGTTTAGGGGTTAATAACTTTATTTAGTAGCAGCGATGTCGGGAAGCGGCGGAATAGGGGTTAATATCTTTATTATAGCGTGAACAATGTTGGGGTGAGGAGAATAGGGGTTAATAACTTTATTATAGTGATGACGATGTCAGGGAACAGCGGAATAGGGATTAATACATTTTATTAGTGGCAGCGATGTTGGGAGCGGCAGATTAGTGGTTAATAAGTTTAATATAGTGTTTGCAATGTGGGAGGGCCTCGGTTTAGGGGTTAATATGTAGTTTATGGGTGTTAGTGTACTTTGTAACATTTTAGTTCTGAGTTTTGTGTAACAGTTTTGTGGTGCAAAACTCATAACTACTGGTCTCAGATTGCGGAACAGATTGTGTCGGTATAGGCTGGAACGCAAGCATTTTAGCCTTGCTGCAAAACTCGATGGAAATCCCACGTAAAAACTTCATTTTTTTGAGTGTGGGACTGATGTTGCATTACAGGCTAAAATGCTTGCGGTAAAGCTATACCGACCAGATTCGTAATGGCTGCGTTCCGGTTTTTATGATGAAATGGCCATTTTTTTCAACGTTAAAACCGGAACGCAAAATTCGTAATATACCTGTTTCTAATTTATTTCTATTATGTAATTTTTTGTTTTCTTGGTATCCATTGTTGAAGAGTAACCCTAGGTAGGCTGATTTAAGCTTAGGAGTGTGCATGTGTCTTTAGCACTATGTGCAGCAGTGTTTGCAACTATGTATGACATTGCTATACATGTTATTGAATACTCTGATGCTTAATTGCTGAAAATAACTTCAGGTTCTTAAAGGGACATAAAACAAGTTGGAATAGAGACAAAATATAATAATATTTAATTACTTTACCTTCAAATTTATACTGCAGCGCCTCACCATTAACCCTTTCATTTAAGTTTCAGAATTGTACAGCTCTAACTCCCCCCACACATTTCCTTCTATGGCTGTATCTATATCTATTGTTGTTTTGGTAGAATACAAAAGTGAATAGGGATTATCTGCTGGAGCATGCCTAGAAGCTGTGAACTCAGTTGAAATACAATGCCTCTGTCTAAACACTGATAAGGGGGTGGAGTTGGCTGCTCCAGGCAGTTTAGCTATGTAATTAATATTGCTTATTTTTGAAAATTATTTTAAAATACTTGCCAGCAATTTTTAAACATATTTTATGCAAACTATTTTTAATTAATTAGCCATTTTAGGATATGCACAGATCCCAACCTGTTTTATGTCCCTTTAAGCTTTAAAGTATTTTTTCTGGATAGAACCTTATTTGCCTGTGCAGATGTTTTGTAATTTTCTGTAGATGTTTTTTGTGATGCTGAAATCCTCCACAGTAAAATTAGTTCTATGCAGTGAGGAGTAAACAACTGTGAGATACAAACAGCTGCATTAATTATAATAAAGCTGATTTTGCTACTCTCTCAGAGGAGTGATTTTTGTGCAGCAAATCTGTGAGGTTAATTTATTTATTTTTTTAGTGAGAAATTAGTTTCAATAATAGGTTTTATTTAACAAGTGCTAATTTTGGGTTGTACAGTCAGATATGTTTACAGTCATATAAGGGTAATAGTAGAAGCAGCCACTCCAAACCCACCCGTCGGCACCCGATGCAGGGCTCGAGGTGATGACGTCAGAAGCCACCACAACCGTCAACCAGCGAAACGGCAGATACAGCAGCTACGATCTCCAAACACAGAGGCAGGGTGCAATGCCAGGGATGCAGTGAACCAACTGCAGAAGCAAATCCAAAGTCAAAATAGGTCCAGCAGCACAGCAGCATAATAAAAAAGAGACTTTATTCAATAGGATGGCAAAACGTACAAACATGGACAAATCGTTTGATGCGTTTCGCACCCCCTAGTGGCACTTCCTCACAGACTGAGGATAGTACACATATGACCTTCTTATATACTACTCATAAATGATCACATATTAACTATTTTTTTTTTTTTAATTATTTTTATTAGTAGTTTAACATACTTATACAGGCTTGTAATTTGTTATACATCAAAAAAAAAAAAAAAAAAAAAAAAAAACAACAACATTTAGACAAGTACAATTTCAATATTGCTTACAATCGCTTTAGCCTCTTTTTCACAAAATAAATTATCTACAACTAGTCCTAAAGCCCGTGTACACGGGCCAATTGTTTATGTACCGCGGTTCGTTCGTTCGTCTCTCTCTCGTCTCTCAGCTGCGCGCTGCTTACACTGCGGAGGTGCGCGTGCAGGAAGGCCAAGTGTTTGTCTCTACTGCGCATGACGGCTTCAGACAAACACTTGGCCTTTTATAATATAGGATAAGGGTAACATAAACAGTATAAAAGAAAAGAAAAAAGGAGGAGCACCCCAGAGAATTATATAAGAGGAAATAATATAGTTTATTATCTCTCTAAATTTTTAACTTCTTTTACCTAATTCATAACCACTCCTCTCTAAGTCTACTTTCCATTATGTACAAAGTATTTTCAAACCTTGAGATAAGTTCCCTTTGAGTGTCTCTATCCTGTGTCTTAATCCAAAATTTCCATTTTTCAAAGAACCTACTAACATTTATTTCAACATTAGTCCAGATATCATTTTGCTCAATCAAAAATTGCTTCTGTACAATATTTTTTAATGTTTTAAGTGAAGGTGCTCGTTCGCTCTTCCAACCTTTTAAAACTAAATTCCTGCTTAATATAATGAGCATTGAAAAAAATGTTTTACAGTGTAAGGCTTCTGCCTTCTTAAAACTTAAAAATATAACATGTTCCGCCTGTAGAACCATCTGAATATTACAAATTTTATTGGCCCAAAATGATACCATTCTCCAAAATCTTTGTAGTTTTGGGCAGTCCCATAGGCAGTGAACTAGGTTGGCCTTGTCCTTTTTACATTTCTCACATTTATATTTATACTGCTCTTTCCCCCATTTAGACATTACTTCTGGGGTTATATAAGTCATCCATATTATTTTAATATGCTGTTCACGCAAGGACATTGCCAATGTAGCTCTTTCTACTGCCTTTGTGCTTTTTAAAATAATATCTGATGTCAGATTGGGGAAGTAAATGTCCTTCCATTTAAGTGTAAGTTTAATCATCTGGTCCTCATATTCTGTCTGTTTTAGGATACTATATAAGAGTGAAATCGAATATTTCTTATTTTTATATGCACTAAAGACTGGTAGTAAAGCTGGATAACCCCAATCTTCCCCATATAAATTTATCAGTTTCAAACAATAATCTCTTAATTGTATATATGCGTAATAATGATTATTCCTGTATTGGAATTGCGCTTGGGCCGTTTCAAAATCTATGACCTTTGGGGTAATCTGTTGCCTATTTACCATTTGTGTCACTTTAGCCAAACCATGCTCTTCCCATCTTGAGCCAACATCAGTTAAAAACCCCAATTGAAAATCTTGGTTTCCCTAAATTGCAAGATATTTGGAGACTGCAAATTTCAAGTTCAATTTGTTACAGATTTTATGCCATGCTATTACTGTGTCTTTTAATACCTTTATTCTCCTAAAATAAAGGGGAAGTTTTTTAATTTCCAGATGGAGTATATTTTTCAGATACAGGGGTTTACCTAATTGATTCTCTATCTCTGGTATAGAAAAATGCCCTATATCTAACATCCAGTCAATCGCTATTTTCCCTATTGCCGCTAAATTATATAACTCTATATCCGGGAGGGCCATTCCCATATATTTTTTTGGTAGTGATAATTTCCTCTGACTTAGTTTCACTTTCTTTTTACCCCACAAAAATGTTTTGATAGATGTTACGGTTGCCTCCAGGCTGGCTGGAGGTTGGACCGTAGAAAAGGATGCTCCTAGCGCTCACCAACGGATCATCCGCACCGTGGACACCATAGACTACTGCGTAGCCACCATAAGTAATGCAGACTCTACGAACCACCGCTGTTGGGCTGGTATCTCGCCATCTGCTCTGCGCCCTGGACCTACGACCAGGCTCCAGTAGGTGAACCTCTTCCTTCTGTACAGCGAAGCAGGATCAGGAACAAGAGCTCTTACAAGAGCTCAGTAGCTAAGGGAGTATATAGAGCATAGCAATCCCTGTAGTGATTATAGCTGTCCCCTACAAACATGAGTCAAGGCTGCAAGTTAGAGGGTCAGAATAGGTCTGATGTGCTGGAACACACAGCCATCTTTTTATTGAGGTTACATGCAAAAAAAGACACTCTCAGGGGGAGGCATAAAATCCCCAATCACACATTTGATACATTTAGATAGAGAGAGACAACGCCCTTTGACAGGCCATAGTAGAATTACATTACTTCAGCAGATAAGTTACACACAAGAAAACAATGCAGTCCATCTTATCACTAGCAGTCTGATTAGACAATGGGAATGTTTATCACTAAACTTAATTAAGAAAGCTTCTTGAAGCTGAACAAAATTAACTCTTAATGGCACACAATGAAAACTAATGCTTTTGTAACAGTGCTCCCTTTCTGTGGAACACTCTGCCTGTGTGGTACTTGGTTCAGTAAGTCCTATTTACTGAACCAAGTGGGAGAAAGCCAGGGACAAGTTATTTTACAGGTCTGGGGACATAGTCTTAAAGGGGCATTGTTCACCAAAGTCACAATATGTCCCCAGACGGTTCTTAAAGGGCCATACACACCCAATAAAAGTTAATAGGTTTTCAGGGGCACAATCTTCCAGGGGCCATAGTCATGAGGAAGGAGGCTGGCAAATAGGCTTCTCCACGATCCATGGAAGCAGGGCAATTTTTCATTTAAAGGGCCAGTTACAAATAGCAGTTTGTAACAATAGATTAATTAATTTTCTTTTTTTCTGAGTTTTTCAATAACAGAGGAATATTTTGAAAAATATAGAGTAACCGAGGTAATGCTATCATTTTTAGTAAGTTGATTTTCCCATATAAAGATAAGGGGAGAGTTTCCCATTTCTTAAGAGTATCTGAAAATTTCCTAACTGCTTCCTTCAGGTTTAGATTATATATCTCTTCTGGGACTTCTGAGAATTTTAACCCCAGATAAACCAGGGACTGTTTTATTTCTTTAAAGGTTTTGTTATCTGAATTTTTATTTTTGTGTAACCATAGTACCTCTGATTTGTTTTTGTTAATTTGGTAACCAGAGAAAGAACCAAACTGCTCTACTAACTGACAAATTAAATCAAAAGTTTTTGAGGATTGTTTGGTAAAGATTAATAGATCATCAGCGTAAGCTGCTATTTGAATTTCTTTATTCTGGATACTTATTCCTGGTATCCTCATTCTAAGGATTTTAAGTAATGGCTCCAGAGCGAGATTAAAGATTAAGGGAGATAGGGGGCAGCCCTGCCGCGTCCCCCTCAAGAGTGGGAAGCCTGCTGTTTTATTTTTATTTATAATTAGGGATGCTTGTGATTTTTTATATAATAATTCAATAATATTGTAACAATTTCCATAAAATCCAAATTTACTTAATGTTGTAAATATATGGTCCCAGACTATCGAGTCAAACGCTTTATGTGCGTCGAGCGCTATTACCGCCAGATCTGTCTCTCCTATTTCACCATTGTATTTACATATTAACTATTTAATGTCAAAACCTCATTACAACAAGAACATTTAAAGAATATATTTGAAATAAAATATGCCACGGTTGTTAATATGTTCTCAATATGCAGAATGACAAATTAATGGTTAAAGTATACTTATATTTACATTTATATTTATCGCTTTGCTTTATACTACACAATTCATCAACTATGCAATTAAACCACATATAGCAGGAATACACTACACTGCCTAGAATGTGTATGTATATCATCATGCGGCAAAGACCAGGTATTAGTACCACACAATAAAATAAGGTTCAAATAGGTCCTATACCACATCATAATATCACAAGGCAAAAAAATATAAAAAATAAATATATGGTCCCAGACTATCGAGTCAAACGCTTTATGTGCGTCGAGCGCTATTACCACCAGATCTGTCTCTCCTATTTCACCATTGTATTTACATATTAACTATTTAATGTCAAAACCTCATTACAACAAGAACATTTAATGAATATATTTGAAATAAAATATGCCACGGTTGTTAATATGTTCTCAATATGCAGAATGACAAATTAATGGTTAAAGTATACTTATATTTACATTTATATTTATCGCTTTGCTTTATACTACACAATTCATCAACTATGCAATTAAACCACATATAGCAGGAATACACTACACTGCCTAGAATGTGTATGTATATCATCATGCGGCAAAGACCAGGTATTAGTACCACACAATAAAATAAGGTTCAAATAAGTCCTATAATAATAATAATAATAATTGATAAACAAAATGACAGTGTTCTAGCTAATGTTATCATAACCAATTAAGCAGTAGGCAAACAATATTAGTCCATGGCTTTACATTCCCCATACAACATAGTGTTAATACATTGACATAATTTATATGATTTATAATTTATAAGAAACTTGATGAACCAAGCATGTGCATAATTGTACACCCATGTACATGAATATGTACAAGTACGCATATAAGTACATGGTATTTTCTCAAAAATATGCCTCTGATTAAGTCAGAAGCATCTGAACTACTATGTAAATTGAATATACACAAAAAGAATTAAAAACAAAATATCTAATATCCCATTCTAAATTTAGGCCATTGGGAACTCTAGTTTTGAGTCGGTATATCCAATACAATTCCTTTTTTCCCAGTAGCTTGTATTTATTTCCACCTCTAGGTGGAATTTTTGCCACGTCAATGATTTTTACAGAGAAGTCATCAATACTAGTAAAATGTGTGAGTGTCTCGCCACTGTTGAATCTTTGCAGTAGTATTTGACATCGTTGACATGTTCCCTTACCCTCACATTGACCTCTCTTGTCGTTTTTCCAACATATTGAACATGGCAAATGTTACACAAATAGACGGCAAATGTAGTCTTACAATTGGCATAAAAAACTATTTCATAAGTTGCTTCATCAGCAAATGATCTAAATGTATTAGTTACATCCATCATGCTACATGTTAAGCATGTTTTTACTCCACAATTAAAGTTTCCTCTCCTTCTCAACCAATAATCACCCCTGGTACCCATTGTATTTGGAACCATGCTAGGAGCTAACCTAGATGCCAGGGTTAATTTTTTTTGGTACAAATTTGCATTTTTCAATGTGACTTTGTAATATATTGTCACCCCCAAGTATTGGCAAGTTTTTCTTGAGAATTTTAACTATCTGCGGAAATTGATTAGTGTATTCAGTCGTAAATACAATGCTATCACTAAAAGAACTAGGAGTACTACTTTCAGCCTTTTTTCTTTTTTACCATGGCGCTGATTTCCAACTTAGTTTTTTCTAATTTTATTGGATCATAACCCCTGGTAATTAATCTTTTAGTGAGTTCATCTGCCTGCTGCATGTATATCAAGTCATCATTGACATTACGCCTCAATCTGATATACTGACCTCTTGGTATGGCACGGATATCCAGGAAGTCAGTTTGTTTGGGATCATGTCCTCCAACAAATTTCAAACACGTCATTTCCATTTAGGAAAGCAAGAAACAATTCAAATCCAACTTCATCTAGAGGCTCATCTATGATCATAATAAGATCATCAATGAACCGCTTATAATAAAGAATCTTATCTGTATATTCTCTGTACTCATTGTTGTACATATACTTCATTTCCCAGATTCCTACATACAAATTAGCGAAACAAGGGGTGAATTTCGCCCCCATCGCCGTTCCACAACATTGAAGATAAAATTTATCATTAAATTTTAGGAAATTATGGGTTAGTACAAATTCTAAGATAGAACAGATATATGCCTTGACATTGTCCTCATATGCCGAGAACTTATCCAGCTTTTATGCCCAAAGCATGAGGAATACAGGTATATAGGGAAACAATATCCACTACTACCAAGGAATAATTTTCCTTCCACTCTTGATCCCTCAAACTTTCAAGGAGATGAGATGAATGTCTAAGATAGCTATATATAATCCTTTCACTATTGGCTGAAGGATAGAATCCAACCACTCAGATAGAGGTGCGAGTAAGGACCTAATGCCCGATACAATGGGCCTCCCTGGCGGCCGTTTAGGATTGTTGTGTAGACCTTTGGCAAATAGTGAAATAAAGGCACAATGGGAAATTATGGTATCAAAAATGTTTAATCCTCCTGTTTAAACACTCCTAAGTAAATACCATCATCAAGTAATGTTAACAGTTGTCTTTTAAACACTAATGTGGGATTACCACTGAGAAGTCTGTATGTAGAAGAATCACTGAGTTGACGAAGTGCCTCTTCCAAATAATCACTTTTATTCAAAATAACGATGTTCCCTCCTTTGTTGGAGTTCCTAATAACTATGTCATGATTATTTTGTAGGGACTCCAACGCAAATTTTTCAGATTTTTTTCAAATTATTTCTCACTGTTTTTTTGGAGGATGCCAAATTTAGAATATCCATCTCAACAGATTTTTGGAAGCTATTAATAGCAGCTCCCCTAAACTGTATAGGGTAAAATTCTGACCCACTCTTCTTAGGTCCCAAGGGAAGAGACCGTTCACATAATGTGTCATGACCTTCCTGTAGGTCAATCATAGTACCCAATATACATGCATCTTGAAATGAGATTTCTTGTTGTATTGGAGATTGATCAACATTAAGATTAACTCTATGATCATCAGTAATGTTCTTGTTGTAATGAAGTTTTTTTTGCTGAAAATATTTTTTATTGACTTTTGAATGTTACTACATACAGCATCTTAAATAACAGTTAAAAACATAAAAACAAAAAATACAAATACAATAACATTGCAGCCTTCAAGTGATTGAATATGTGAGTTTTCCACACAAGACAAGAGTAATTTTGGTTTATCGACCTTTCAGTAACATTCCAAAATATAATGGTGTGTTAATTCCGCTTTCCATCTAGCCTGACTCAATCTCAATCATGATCAAATCCCTCTCTTCCCCCCCTCATCTCTACCCGTTCATCTTGCTCCTGAAGACTCAATTATCTCACTCATTGAGGCACTCTAACCGGATTGTTTCCTACTGATCTTGTTGGTTTGCTAGGATTCTAGTATACATAATATATGGTTCCCACTGTTGTATAAACTTATCCCTGGTATTAAGGAGCTCTACCGAGGCGCTAATCATTGTAAAGTGATAATCTATTCTCCTTTTAATATATTCAAAAGAGGGTGGATCCACCTTCCAAAATCTAGCTATGCTTACTCTCACAACCTTGCAGATCAAGGCTATTAGCTTGTGATGTCTTTTCACTTTATTATCTGGAGGAAAATGAAGCAAAGCCTGTTCAGGGGTAAGTGTGTTATTAGTTTCTAGAATTAGGCTTAGATACCTTGAAGTCTGATTCCAAATCTCTGTAACCTTTCCACTATGCCACCACATGTGTAAGTATGTCCCTTCCTCCCCACAACCCCTGTAGCACAAGTGGGGCCTGCTGTCCTGTGTATTGGCAAATCTTGTGGGATATATGTACCATTTATAGAGTACTTTAATATAGTTTTCCTTCAACATGGCATTTGGAGAAAACGATAGACCTCTATTAATGTTTGATACCCAGTTATCTATTGTCCATGTCCTGCCCAAAACCTGTTCCCATTTAGTCATTATTATACTCTTGTCCCTATTTGAGCCACCATTAATAGCCGGATAGAGCAATGCTATCAGTCCCCTCCTAACCTCCTTCGATAAACATAGTGATTCTAATATAGTATTGTTTGGAGGCTTATCTAATCCAATTATCTCTCGAACTCTGCATTTAAGTTGTAAGTAGTGGAACCACTCATTTTACCCGGGTGTGCCTAGCTCTACATATTGAGAGAAGGATAGTAGGTCGCTATTAACATAAACATCTGCTATTCGGTAGAGGCCTTTATTCTCCCATTTCCTTTGAGTATGTATGTCAACTAAAGATTAAAGAGGGGAGAGCGGGATCAGTCTGGACCTCTTGTTGAGTAAATGATACTTCCTAGTCGCTGTGTCCCAAATAAAAGCAGTGTATGTGATCGCAATGAACTGTTTGATGTGACCGGGTCTGTTTTGTTGTGTTGCCCAAAGAATATTATCCAATCTTCTTACATTAAGCATGTCTTTTTCTAGTTGGACCCATTGTGGTGTAAATCCTAATTTAAACCATTGTGTGGTCCGGGCCAATCTAGCTGCATAATAATATGATATTAGGTTAGGTAATCCGATGCCTCCCTCTCCCCTATGTCTCATCATATTGTGTTTGTTTATTCTAGCCCTTTTCCCTCCCCAAATTAATTTTAAAATTGCCTTCTGCATTACATATAATTCTGACAACGGTATTGAAATTGGGAGCGTTCTGAATAGGTATAGGAGTTTGGGCAATATTGTCATTTTGACAGATATTACTCTTCCATACAGGGAGATGTTAAATTTAGTCAATTTCACTAATAGCTCTCTAATGTGTGTGAACATGGGGACATAATTTTCCCTATAAAGTAAGTGCACATCTTTTGTGAGGTTGATTCCTAGATATTTGAGAGATGATTTGTCCCATTTAAATGTAAAGTTAATTTCTAATAATTTCTTTGTTGGCTTTGGGAGATATGTGCTAAGGGCCCCACACTTGCCTTCATTAATTTTATATCCAGACAACTGTCCAAATTTATTTATTATGGAATATATCATTGGGGGCGAAAGTAAATGTTTTGTGACTGCAAGGATGACGTCATCAGCAAATAATGAAATTTTATATTCCTTATCCCCCACCCTTATACCTGCACTATTTGGATTATCCCTTATCCTAACCGCCAATGGCTCAATACATAGAGCAAAAAGTAGGGGTGACAGGGGGCAACCTTGTCTTGTGCCATTACAGATTTTTATTCTGTCTGATTGATACCCTGAGAGTCTTATGTATGCATCTGGGCTTGAATATATCTTTTTTAAGGCAGTAGTGAAGGGGCCTTTAAATCCCATTTTGCTAAGCACTGCAAACATGTATTCCCATTTAACTCTATCAAATGCCTTCTCTGCGTCCAATGCTAGAAACAGAGAAGGCATCTTCCCAACTGTCGCATAATTAATCAGGTCAATCACTTTCCTAGTGTTATCTGGTGCCTCTCTTTGCGAGATGAAACCCACTTGGTCATTGTCTATCAAATTTCTAACGGGTAGGGTCAATCGGTTAGCCAAAATTTTGTGAATAATTTTAGGTCCTGGTTGATTAAGGAAATTGGCCGGTAATTTTGGCAGTATTGTTTGCTCTTGCCAGGTTTTGGAATGACCGTCACCCTTGCAGTCAACAAATCTGGGGGAATATCTACTCCTTGCAAGATGTTATTAAACAGTATCCTCAATTGGGGAGCCAGTGATAACTGCAGGTCTTTATAAAATGAGTCTGGAAACCCATAAGGGCCTGGTGCTTTGTTTCTTTTAAGTTCTTTGATAGCCAGCATAATCTCTTGTATTGTTATGGGGGAGTTCAAATTCTCTAGTTCTTCTTCTGTGATAGTTTTTAATTTGCTATCTTCTAGGAATCTAATCAATTCTTCTCTCTTGTTATTATTTTTATTACTACTAGGTAAATTATAAAGATTTTTATAAAAGTTCGCAAACTCATTGGCTATTTGTAGGGGATCATTTGTGACTTGTCCCGAGGTAGTTTGTATTTGTGGGATTGTAGTCGCCCTTGTCAGGTCTTTTAGTTTATTTGCCAGCATCCTATCTGGTTTGTTTGCGTAAATATAATATCTGGTGTCTACCGCTTTTATCGACTGGATCACTTCTCTATCTAATAGTTGGTTTATTTCTTCGTTTTTAATTTTAAGGCCTTTTTTGGGGGTCTTTTTTTATTTGTTCTCTGAGTGCAGCAATTTCTACCTTCAAGCTATCTAGTTTGGCATTATAATTCTTCTTTATTTTGTTAGATTCGGCAATTAGCAGGCCTCTCACCGAGGCCTTAAGTGCACTCCATACAAAATTTGGATTGGACGTTGATCCTGCATTAATATCTACAAAATCTTTAATGTGCTGCTGTACTTTCTGAAGAACAATGGTATTCTGAAGTAGGCTAGGGTGGAGTGACCAGGATCTAACTCTATTGGGGTTGATCATTCCCTCTAGATCAATTATCATCATATCGTGATCAGACCATGAACAGTTATGAATAAACGCTAGCTTTACCAGTGGCAAAAGGACCTGACTGATTAGGATCAAGTCTATTCTTGAATGGGTACCATGCACTGTGGAGTAATAAGTGAAATCTTTAGCTCGCTTGTTAAGTGCCCTCCAACTGTCTATTAGATTGAAGTCTAGTAATAAGTCAGCTAGAAGCTGTTGGGCTGGTGTTGTTCTCCTTTTTTTATGGGGTGTTTGTGAAGTTCTATCTAGATCGTCATTTAACGTTAAATTAAAATCTCCTCCTATTATGATTTTACTTCTCTTCCATGACAGGAGTAGTCTGCTTATTTTAGTGATGAAGGGGCCCTGATTCTCATTGGGTGCATATACATTCATTAATACCATTGGGACATTATGGATTGTCCCCTTGACTACTAGAAATCTCCCTCCCTTATCTTTAACTATCTCTTCCTCCTTAAAATTCAGAGAGGTATGTATGAGGATGGAAACTCCGCATTTTTTCTTGTCAGTGAATGCATGATATTGCAATGGAAAGCTCTTATCCCAATATTTAGGTGTTACATCTGAGGTGAAGTGCGTTTCTTGGAGCATTATTATTTGGGCTTTCTGGGCCTTGTAATCTATAATAGCTTTTTTCCTTTTTGTGTTGGAGTTAAGCCCCCTAACATTGTGTGAACTTAATCTAATGAATATGACTTCTTACCTCGAGCTCTGCTTATATAGGTCCTCTTTATAAGTCGCCTATCTATACCTCTTACCTTTATATCTGAACATCTTAGGAAAGCAACATTCTTAATTCCTCGACTATTACCCTTTATATTAATTTGTCTTGTGAACTTCTATTTTGATGACACTTGAGACTGCATATAAACATATATAAAAACATAACATTAACATAAAACTTAGTGTGTTTAAACAATTGAATAACATTTGAACGTTTTTCTTGTTTTAAATAAAAATAAACAATATAATCAACTCTGGAACTAACATATATTGATCTATGATCTCATCCTATCACATAAGGCAGATCTTAGAGAACCAATTATATCCTTGGAATTAGCATCAGTGAAGATCAAGTATTAGTATTAGGGGAAGGTTAGAAGGTAATGAGTGGGAAAAATCTGGGGGTAAAGAAGAATGAATAATTAGGGTAGAGGAGAGCAAGCAAACAATGAGATTACCCCCTTTCAACATTGTTCATCGTTCTAGTAACAGTACCTTCATCTTAAATATTATTATTATCATTGTATGATCCATAGATCACACTTCAGTTTTCTTTTTCTCTTTATCGAACCTCGAAGCTGTCTCTGTTGAGAGAATCACGGCACTGGGTATGCCTCTGTGCTATTGTTGCTGCCACCATCTTCTCTTGTGACATTAGATTTGGGTTTTTAGGTCTCCCATTCCTATTTAACTCAGTCCATTCTTTCTGTGGCAGTCTCCTAGTGGTTTGTGGGGGGTCCGGCGAAACATCTTCCTCTATTGGAATCTCAAGCTTGGCAAGCAGCAACCGTCCCTCTTCAACCGTGGTGCATGAATAGGTGGAGTTCTTACATGTGAAGATTAATTTGAACGGAAAGTTCCATCTATATCTCAATTTTTCTCTTATGAGGGCTGTCACTACTGGTTTTAATTCTCTTCGCCTTCTTAGTGTCACTGGTGATAGATCTGTAAATATCTGGATATTATGCCCTTTATATGTAATTGTACGTGCTTGTCTTGCAGCTTGAAGTATTAGTTCTTTAACATGAAAATAATGTAGTTTGACTACTACATCTCTTTTCTAGGATTGAGAGGGTTTGGTTAAGGCTCTATGCACCCTGTCCATCAAAAGCATGGAGGGTTCTGTATCTGGGACAAGTTGATGAAAAATCTCAGTTACATCTGCTTGCAAATTTTTTTACTCTTCTGGAAGATTCCTTATTCTGAGATTGGAGCGCCTCAATCTATTTTCCAAATCTTCTACTTGATCCTCCAGCTTCTTGATGTATATAGAATGATCCATTAGAGTAGTTTTAATCTGAGGGATGTCTTCTGAGATATCTTCCAGCCTATTTTCAATCTCCGTTGTTCTTCCTCCAATCTCTTTGATGTCTTGCTTAAGGTCATATAAAGCTGTTTTTAGTTCCTCATGGAAGAAAGTTTTGATTTGAGTCAGAAGCTCATTATTTGGTATATCTCCAGGTTGTCCCACCTCTTCATCTGATGTTTCTGCTTGAGTATGTTGTTTTGGAGGACTATTAGCTTTGTCTGCTGCTTTCAATTTTAGCTGTGACTTATTGAGGCACTCTTTCACAGATTGGTTTCTGCTCTTCATCTTGAAAAAATTATTTACGTCTTCCCTTAATCAGTTCAGAGTGTATCTTCCCCTCTATGTCGCCAGGCTTCTTAGCGTGCAATTGTATTATTATGAATGAAGGGCAAAAGTATGGATTTATTCTCTCATATTACATTTATTTAAAGATCATGACTGGCTTTATTCGTTCCAGATTGATATTTAATGCTTTAACATTGCTTTTGAACTTTATATATAATGGTGCTGAGCATTATTATTGGTTTTTAGATAGCAAATTGCAGTATCTCTGTCTCCTGACTTTTAGGGCCCTGAAAAGTTCTCTAATCGTATCCCGAAAACACCACTGAAGTTGCACCTTCAGGTTAGAGAGTCTTGTAGTTGTTATCTGTGAAAACCCTTATAGAAGAGATACTGAACCAAACTTCCTATTTATTTCCCTTTACATTTGCATGTGCAATCTTCAGGTAAATGAAGAGTTTATTAGTTGCTTATGTTCTTGTTGTCATTGTTTTAGTTCATTATATTAGCTTTATAACCCTTACAATGTCCAATACTCCCATAAAATGGAGTCTCAATATTAGGCCTTGTAGCCTCTAATGAAAATACAATGAAAGTAGTTCCTTGATAGTCTGATTTTTGCTAGTGTAAGTGTCTGAAATATCTAGATGACAGTGATGTATATTACACACAGTGGTTTGCTGCTTGTTTGTTACTCACACTTTGATTGAAGGTTCCTTCTTTTCTCCTCCTTTCAGTCTTTAATGTGTGATCTGCCTATATTTAATACCTGCTTAGATCCTGATGTGCAGTTATTTATCAGGGATGGTAGTTCTGCCTGCTTTAATCTTATTCTTTCATGAAGATTTCAGGCACTTTAATGAGCCAGAGATTTCCAAGGTAGACCGAAGCCTGGGATTTTCCTGAAAATCCTCTGGAACTCCTTTCTGGGTAGATCGAAATTTGTCTCAAACTCAGCCAAATTTCAGCCAATGGTCCCTTGTAGTGAGTAAATACTGCTCCAAAGTTTTTTTCTGGGAATCAGCTCCTAAATTGTGCTTTTTATGGCTAATAAATGACAGGTTTTAACTAGAGCTCTGTTAAATTGTGACTGTCTAGGCTGCTGGCTAGCTCCTCCTCCGTTGTAATGAAGTTTTGACATTAAATAGTTAAAGGGACACTTAACACCTGCTTAAGATTTTCTGAACTAACTGTTGCTGAGGAATCAAAATAAACTAATACACTGTTCTCAATGCTGTATGTTCATTTTACTATAAAACTCTTCATGAAGACTCCTCATATTTTCTATGCTTATCCTCAGCTTGTGTTTTCCTATGCAGGGTGCCATCTTGTAACGCACGTTCATTTCAGGCACTGCAGTCACATGACATGTGTGCACGGCAGCTTCTCTCACTGATGTTATAGAAGGCAGTCAAATTGTCAATGCTAATTCGCTGTAATGCAAAGCAGGCATTACAGTGTATGAGGACAAAGATCTATTTTATATTTGTAATACAGTAATTGCATCTTCTTTTATCAAGCATATATTAAACGTTTTATGTACTGAACATACCCACAGTCTGTGTGTTTCACTGTTCACTAAGTTCGGTTTCAATCTCCCGATGTTCAGAGGCAGAGGGGAAGGGGAGAGTCTAGAAGCCGTTTTTTTAACTCCCTGTTATTCAGTTCTCTGCAATATCTGAGGAGAATTTTCTCTCTGTGTGTTCCAGGAATTTACTTTTGTTTTCATAATCATATTATTTTAATTATCAAACAGCACCACACTTTTTATATAGCATTAAAAGTGTGGTGCTGTTTGATAATTAAAATAATAAAAACTAATGAAAAATAATGAAAACAAAAGTAAATTCCTGGAACACACAGAGAGAAAATTCTCCTCAGATATTGCAGAGAACTGAATAACAGGCAGTTACAAAAACGGCTTCTAGACTCTCCCCCCCCCCCCCCCCCCCTCCCTCCTTCCCTCTGCCTCTGAACATCGGGCGATTGAAACTGAACTTAGTGAACAGTGAAACACACAGACTGTGGGTATGTTCAGTACATAAAACGTTTAATATATGCTTGATAAAAGAAGATGCAATTACTGTATTACAAATATAAAATAGATCTTTGTCCTCATACCCTGTAATGCACGCTTTGCATTACAGTGAATTAGCATTGACAATTTGACTGCCTTCTATAACATCAGTGAGAGAAGCTGCCGTGCACACATGTCATGTGACTACAGTGCCTGAAATGAACGTGCGTTACAAGATGGCACCCTGCATAGGAAAACACAAGCTGAGGATAAGCATAGAAAATATGAGGAGTCTTCATGAAGAGTTTTATAGTAAAATGAACATACAGCATTGAGAACAGTGTATTAGTTTATTTTGATTCCTCAGCAACAGTTAGTTCAGAAAATCTTAAGCAGGTGTTAAGTGTCCCTTTAATATGTGATCATTTATGACTAGTATATAAGAAGATCATATGTGTATTATCCTCAGTCTATGAGGAAGCACCACTAGGGGGCGTGAAATGCATCAGACAATTTGTCCATGTTTGTACGTTTTGCCATCGTGTTGAATAAAGTCTCTTTTTTATTATACTGCTGTGCTGATGTTTACAGTCATAGAATGTTCTGAAACAAAACATGTAATGTAAGATTAGAAGTGGTGGGTTAACCGCTTTAGATTGACTAACAAAACCAAACCATTATGCGTTAATAGAATTAGAATCAGAAATTATAAAGTGAAAGTAAAGTTTTCTTCATTTGAAAATATCTTAATACTCTACATGTTCAATATATAATTTTCGCCTGTTTTGTTTGTTCTTTACTTTGATCTAATCATTTATATTTACCTTATTTATTTCCCTACCGTTATTAGCTTTACTCCTCCCACCCTCCTCTTCCTGGATTTTGTAGTCCTTTCGTATAGAGCGGTCCCACCCGCTCTATACGTAGTCTTCAAAGCTCGTTCCCGATATTGTTAACAAATGCGCATGCGCTAATCGGCTATCGGCGTCCAAATGCGCATGCGAAGTATCTCATCCCCTATCGAAAATGCGCATGCGTCAAACGGTTTGGATACATAATACTCAATGAATAGAAAGAATGTATTCATTCAGTATTATGCTATTAGTGTGTACCGGACGCTGTATTCTTTTCACTACGATACCCGTGATTTGCGATCGATCAGAGGCTAACTGCATTCTAAATTTTATACTTTCTGAATTGTAAGTATATATTTTATATCTACACAATTTATTGGTACTAATAAGAGAATTATATTGTTCTCTTTACCACTTTTTCAAATTCTAAAAGATTGATTTAGCAAACAGTGTCTTACGAAGCATTATTCTTAAGAAATTTCGGCCTAGATTTAGAGTTTGGCGGTAGCCGTGAAAACCAGCGTTAGAGGCTCCTAACGCTGGTTTTAGGCTACCGCCGGTATTTGGAGTCACTGAAAATAGGGTCTAACGCTCACTTTTCGGCCGCGACTTTTCCATACCGCAGATCCCCTTACGTAAATTACGTATCCTATCTTTTCAATGGGATCTTCCTAACTCCGGTATTTAGAGTCGTTTCTGAAGTGAGCGTTAGAGCTCTAACGACAAAACTCCAGCCGCAGAAAAAAAGCAGGAGTTAAGAGCTTTCTGGGCTAACGCCGGTTCATAAAGCTCTTAACTACTGTACCCTAAAGTACACTAACACCCTTAACTACCTATGTACCCCTAAACTGAGGTCCCCCCACATCGCCGCCCCACTCAAATTTTTTTTTTAACCCCTAATCTGCCGACCGCAAAGCGCCGCCAGCTAAGTTATCCCTATGTACCCCTAATCTGCTACCCCTAACCCCGCCGACCCCTGTATTATATTTATTAATCCCTAACCTGCCCCCCTCAACGTCGCCGACACCTGTCTACACTTATTAACCCCTAATCTGCCGAGCGGACCTGAGCGCTACTATAATAAATGGATTAACCCCTAATCCGCCTCACTAACCCTATCATAAATAGTATTAACCCCTAATCTGCCCTCCCTAACATCGCCGACACCTAACTTCAATTATTAACCCCTAATCTGCCGACCGGAGCTCACCGCTACTATAATAAATGGATTAACCCCTAAAGCTAAGTCTAACCCTAACACTAACACCCCCCTAACTTAAATATAATTTACATCTAACGAAATTAATTATCTCTTATTAAATAAATTATTCCTATTTAAAGATAAATACTTACCTGTAAAAGAAATCCTAATATAGCTACAATATAAATTATAATTATATTGTAGCTATTTTAGGATTATTATTTATTTTACAGGCAACTTTGTATTTATTTTAACCAGGTACAATAGCTATTAAATAGTTAAGAACTATTTAATAGTTACCTAGTTAAAATAATAACAAAATTACCTGTAAAATAAATCCTAACCTAAGTTATAATTAAACCTAACACTACACTATCAATAAATTAATTAAATAAAATACCTACAATTACCTACAATAAAACCTAACACTACACTATCAATAAATAAATTAAATACAATTCCTACAAATAACTACAATGAAATAAACTAACTAAAGTACAAAAAATAAAAAAGAACTAAGTTACAAAAAATAAAAAAATATTTACAAACATCAGAAAAATATTACAACAATTTTAAACTAATTACACCTACTCTAAGCCCCCTAATAAAATAACAAAGACCCCCAAAATAAAAAAAATGCCCTATCCTATTCTAAATTAATAAAGTTAAAAGCTCTTTTACCTTACCAGCCCTGAACAGGGCCCTTTGCAGGGCATGCCCCAAGAAAATCAGCTCTTTTGCCTGTAAAACAAAACATACAATACCCCCCCCCCAACATTACAACCCACCACCCACATACCCCTAATCTAACCCAAACCCCCCTTAAATAAACCTAACACTAAGCCCCTGAAGATCTTCCTACCTTGTCTTCACCTCAACAGGTATCACCGATCCGTCCTGGCATCCGGTGCTGAAGAGGTCCAGAAGAGGCTCCAAAGTCTTCCTCCTATCCGGCAAGAAGAGGACATCCGGACCGGCAAACATCTTCATCCAAGCGGCATCTTCTATCTTCTTCCATCCGGTGCGGAGCGGGTCCATCCTGAAGCAGCCGACGCGGATCCATCCTCTTCTTTCGGCGTCTCCCGACGAATGATGGTTCCTTTAAGGGACGTCATCCAAGATGGCGTCCCTCAAATTCCGATTGGCTGATAGGATTCTATCAGCCAATCGGAATTAAGGTAAGAATATTCTGATTGGCTGATGGAATCAGCCAATAAGAATCAAGTTCAATCCGATTGGCTGATCCAATCAGCCAATCAGATTGAGCTCGCATTCTATTGGCTGATCGGAACAGCCAATAGAATGCAAGCTCAATCTGATTGGCTGATTGGATCAGCCAATCGGATTGAACTTGATTCTGATTGGCTGATTCCATCAGCCAATCAGAATATTCTTACCTTAATTCCGATTGGCTGATAGAATCCTATCAGCCAATCGGAATTCGAGGGACGCCATCTTGGATGACGTCCCTTAAAGGAACCGTCATTCGTCGGGAGACGCCGAAAGAAGAGGATGGATCCGCGTCGGCTGCTTCAGGATGGACCCGCTCCGCACCGGATGGAAGAAGATAGAAGATGCCGCTTGGATGAAGATGTTTGCCGGTCCGGATGTCCTCTTCTTGCCGGATAGGAGGAAGACTTTGGAGCCTCTTCTGGACCTCTTCAGCACCGGATGCCAGGACGGATCGGTGATACCTGTTGAGGTGAAGACAAGGTAGGAAGATCTTCAGGGGCTTAGTGTTAGGTTTATTTAAGGGGGGTTTGG
>NW_026510811.1:142500-150000 GCF_027579735.1 Bombina bombina | reverse complement strand
TAGAATGGGAGGTAGTGGTTTGTGACATCAGCGTGATGTCTGAAGTGGGCGTGTTTGTTTACATATACATCACTGCTGCCGCCCTCATTGGATGATGGCCTTGAACATATGTTCCATAGTTGTACTGAGCCGGGTATCTAAACATATTGATAGATTGCATAGAACAGTTACTGCCGAGCAAGACCGCATTTCATGGGCGGATAAATTCGATACGTCCCCACTGTATAATGTCAAAGAAGTTGCGCCAAGCATCTACTGTATACCGGTTCATTGTCAGCCTTTTACATTCTGAAATTAAGAAATTAATATATGGTGGAGCAACAACCTATGCCGGAATACAGGATAGCCCTTACAGAATTTATCAACAGCTAGCTTCTATCATTATTATGAAAGAACGAGAATGATCAACTTGATTAAATGCTGAACTTCCCATATGTTTATGTTCGGTCATAGGGGGAGTGTCAGAGTGTTAGACATAGGATCAGCTCGATTGGATGATGGACTTCCCATATGTTTATATTAGTTATGGGAGGCGTGCCAGAGCGTGATGTATAACGCTATAATTGGGCAATACTGCTTATCATATGTTCTGTTATATACATATTAGTGAAGACGCATAGTATACCCCCCAAATTTTTGCCAGATAGGCGGCTCATGAGATCAATCCGTCCTATGAACGATTATACAGAGATCAGAATTACCTCCATAGGAGTTGCATTGATATTACCACTATTTGTTAGGAAGTGCATTGATATCAGAGATGATATTGAAGATATTACTTTCTACACAGGTGTGATGTAATATATATTCATTAAAATATATGTGTAGAGGATAACCATATTTTCTTACTATTGGGTATTAGTTTTTCAGGTATGTTATGCGTGTATTTTTTTGCAGACAGTATGATGGATTATGCTAACACTAGATACTATAAGTGCTCTGAATGGCAACTTAGTTGAGTGATCACTTGTATATTATGCATATGAGTGGTTTGAATTATATAATCTGTGGGTATCGTGGTAAAGGTGATAAAATAGATGTTAAATGGTGTACTCTTGAAGGATCAAAATAATACAGTGGGAAGTGAATTAAAGGAGAAACACAAATGTGAAACAAACATATCTTAGTGTATATAAATTAGCCTTGGAGGTTTATAAATATATAATAATTTTTGTACATACAACATTGTGAATTAAATAATGAAGTGAGGGATGTATTTGCCTTGGAGTGGAATTTGTGAATTAAATTGGCCCTCAGTGATTATAAGAGGGTCATAGAGTGAGCCATAGATCTATGGCAAGTGATAGAAGGAAAGATTTAAAGTATAAGTGCTGCGGTGCCTTACTTACAGATATACAAAATAATTATTGAAATCATTCATGCCATTTGGTTTTACAGAATTTAAACGATAAATCCATTTACATTCAAGTTTAAGTAATGTTTTTTCCAGATTGCCTCCTCGTATTCCTAGTGAGGCTTTTTGAATTACCATGTATTTTAGGTTGGTAGTGGAACACTTATGATGTATTTGGAAGTGTTTCGCGACTGATGTTAATTTCTTGCCACGTGCTTCATCCTTATTGGCATTTTTTATATTATTAGCATGTTCAAGAATACGCACCCTAATCTCACGGGTTGTCATGCCAACATAGATCATTTTGCATTGGCAGAAGAGAGCATATATAACCGCAATAGTTCTACATGAGAAATGGGAGGCTAGATTGTATGAATGACCATCTTTATCTTGGATGGTTTTGGACTTCATTACATATGGACAAGCAGAGCAAGTACCACAGGGATACATCCCTGGGTCAGTATCCTTTTTCTTGAAAGATCTCACATAGTGGCTGGATACGAGTCTATCCCTTAGATTTGTGGGTCTTTTGTACCCAATAGAGATTCTGTCACCAATAGTTTCTCTCAAAGAGGGGTCATTTTGTAATATTTTCCAGTGTTGATTGATTATTTTGGTTACTTCTGACATTTGTGGGTTATATGTGGTGATTAGTCTTGGATTGGACTCACTCGTATTTTTGATCTTTGGGACGAGTAAATTATCTCTGTGAATGTTCAGGGCCTTGTATTTGGCTCGTTTGACTGCTTTCTTACTATAGCCTCGTGCTATTAGTCTGTCCATTAGGGCTTTGCTTTCTGTGAGATATATGTCGACACTGGAACAGTTGCGTCTTAGACGCAGAAATTCCCCAAAGGGGATAGCCTTAAGGGTGCATGGTGGATGAGCACTAGATCTATGTAACAGTGTGTTAGTCGCTGTTTCTTTACGATAGATAGTGGTGTTTACAAAACCATCTTCTTTTTTGAATATGGTTATGTCCAAAAAGGAAATTTTGTGCTGATCTGCTGAATACGTTAATTTGATGTTTTTATTATTCATGTTTACTTTCATCATGAACTGATCCAATTCCTGTGATGTCCCTTCCCATATGAATAAGACATCATCTATATATCTTATCCATAGCGGGATGTGATCAGTGTACTGTTGTAATTCGGTTGAAAAGACATCAAATAGTTCCCAATGCCCCAAGAACAGGTTGGCATACGTAGGTGCACAAGCTGTACCCATCGCGGTACCTTGCGTCTGTAGGTAGTACCTATCGTTGAAGGTGAAAAAATTATGTGTCAAGACAAACTGCAGTAGTTGGATTACAAATGTATTGTGATCTTCATTGTCATTAGTATTAGATGAAAGAAAATACTTGATGGCTGCTATTCCATCGGTATGTCTTATGTTTGTGTAAAGTGACTCGACATCTGCAGTGACTAACCACATATCATCAGATAGCTGTATGTTTTGTAATATTTGTAGTACCTCCATAGTATCACGTACATATGAAGGTAATGTAGTTAGATACTCTCTTAACCTTTGATCAACATATCTGCTGGCATTTTCTGTTAGATTGTCATTCCCAGAAACGATAGGTCTACCGGGGGGTATTTGGGAATTCTTATGCACCTTTGGCAAGAAATATAGTGTGGCGACTTTCGGATGATCTATAGTTAAGTACTTTTTCTCAGTATTTGTAATGATGTTATTTGCCCAAGCTTGTTTGACTAAGTTATTGTATTGTGTCAGGTATGAGCTCTGAGGGTTAAAAATCAATTGTTTGTAGCATGTGGAATTAGAGAGCTGTCTTGAGGCTTCATCTGTGTACATTTTAGATGGCCATAATACCACATTTCCACCCTTATCAGACGGTTTTATGGTGACATCTTTCCACGATTCAATCTCATTCAGAGCTTTGAATTCTGATGTTGTCAAATTGTGATTCTTTCGAATAACAGGCAATTGTTCAATTTGGTTGCAGACCATTTTACAAAATACCTGAATTTCAGGTGAATTGGACATGGAGGGAACGTATTTGGATTTTGGTTTAAGTGCGGTTTTCCACGTATTAGAGTCAGGCAGGGTTACATCATTAGAGTTAATCATATCCTCATCACTGAGTTGTTCTAAAATTTCAACTGTACTCAAGTCTGCTGTATCTAAAACGTTGGGATTATAGGCATATATCTTTTTTAACATCAACTTGCGTGAAAATAAGTGTATGTCTTTTATTAATTCAAACTTATTAAGGGAATTCACTGGACAAAAAGATAATCCCTTTGATAGTACAGCTATATGATCTTGATTCAGTATGTGATCTGATAGATTGATGACCCTCAATTTGTCATCCTAAAATTTGGAGAAGGGACTCAATTCCCTCCTCCTGGTGGATTGACGTGTTGGACCTGTGAATTTCCTTTTGTTCCCCCGTGAATTGGGTATTGTGTGATTGGTCTGCAATATAGGAGGAGTTGGATTGTGTGGAGTTTGGACTAAAAAAGAAGAGGAAGATGTATTTAATGATTGTGCTACACTGTGTGTCTTGGGTCTAGTGGATTGGGAGACATTATCAGTGCTGTTACTGTGCTGGCTGGGATTACTTATCTCTACCTCATTATCAGAAATGTCAGATTCACTCTCAGCACTGCTATCAGTTTGTTGTACTATGTATCTATTGGATCTGTATCTGGATGTATGATTGTTACGCCAACGGTATATTCTCTGATTTTGAAAATCCTCTATGTCTCGTTGGAGTTTCTGTTTTTTATTTGCTACTAATTCCAATTCTAATTTGTCTAGCTCATGTTGATATTTATCATATTTTGCTTTGTAATCAAATTTTTCATCAAATTTAGACAATTGGGTGTTATATTCCTCTATTTCAGTGTCTAGTTTGGTGAGCTCTAATTTGTCATGTTTTATTAGAATTTGGATTAGTTTTAGCGAACATTCAGTTAAGGCAGTTTCCCATTGTTTCACTAGATCTTCATTATTTAGGGTAAAGGCAGGGAATACTTTCATTCTTAACCCTCTAGGTATTAGGTTTTTTTCTGCATATTTTTCGAAAAAATGCCAATTCCACCACCTTTTAGACTGCTTATGTAAGGTCTGATGTAATTTGCACAATACATTATTCAACTCTTCTTCATTGATTTTTATATTTTCACTATTAGGTGTGTTAAAAAGTGAATTTAATTCCTGTAATCTTTTTTGCTGGCGATTAGCTATATCACCTTGAATATTCATAGTTTGTGTAAGAAACCCCCTTGAAAAAGGCTAAACCCAGAAAAGGAGATCTGGGTATATTCTCCTTATTAGGAACAATTTAAAGTAAGAATAGGTGGGGGTAGGGCAAAGTATACTATATACAAGAGGTTAGTGGTTAAAGGCAAATAGCCCAATTTGAGTTTTATAATCTCCTAACCGCTAATACCTCCTGCCACAGATTTATAGTTAAAAGCAAAGTACAACTAACAAGTAATTGTAAATAGACTTACAAATAGGAATAGGTAACTTAAATCTGTGAGGAAAAATTCCACCGACTGAGCCCTTTCTAAGTCAGAGCTAAATTTGTTTTAATTAGAAAAAATGTTTTTCTTGTCCATTCATACACTAAACTTTATTAAGAAAATATATTTAACCACACATACATTTAGCAAGAGCTAAGAATTAAAAACACTGCACCTAAGTTGAGCTAAGATTATTAGATTATTCTGAAATCAGCATCAAAGGTATCTTGCAGCAAAATTATAAATATAGGCTAAGCCCTTACAATCCGAGGGCTAGTTTAAGTTTAAGTTTTACCAAGTTTTTAAAGCTGCAATTTACCAGACCAACAAAGGTGAGCAAATTAAAAAAGGGAAAGACAAAGCTTATCCCAGAGGACCCCTGACGTACATTTCACAAAAAACGCTTCCTCAGAGGGATGTGGAGCCGCTGCAAAATGGCATATTTATGAGTCTTTACGACCCTCCTCGATTATTGAGTGGATATGCCTGATTGCCAATAGTCAGTTTATTATTGGCTTCTGAAAATGTCAATCACAAAAATGACTAGGGATAGGGTAGAATGGGAGGTAGTGGTTCGTGACGTCAGCGTGATGTCTGAAGTGGGCGTGTTTGTTTACATATACATCACTGCTGCCGCCCTCATTGGATGATGGCCTTGAACATATGTTCCATAGTTGTACTGAGCCGGGTATCTAAACATATTGATAGATTGCATAGAACAGTTACTGCCGAGCAAGACCGCATTTCATGGGCGGATAAATTCGATACGTCCCCACTGTATAATGTCAAAGAAGTTGCGCCAAGCATCTACTGTATACCGGTTCATTGTCAGCCTTTTACATTCTGAAATTAAGAAATTAATATATGGTGGAGCAACAACCTATGCCGGAATACAGGATAGCCCTTACAGAATTTATCAACAGCTAGCTTCTATCATTATTATGAAAGAACGAGAATGATCAACTTGATTAAATGCTGAACTTCCCATATGTTTATGTTCGGTCATAGGGGGAGTGTCAGAGTGTTAGACATAGGATCAGCTCGATTGGATGATGGACTTCCCATATGTTTATATTAGTTATGGGAGGCGTGCCAGAGCGTGATGTATAACGCTATAATTGGGCAATACTGCTTATCATATGTTCTGTTATATACATATTAGTGAAGACGCATAGTATACCCCCCAAATTTTTGCCAGATAGGCGGCTCATGAGATCAATCCGTCCTATGAACGATTATACAGAGATCAGAATTACCTCCATAGGAGTTGCATTGATATTACCACTATTTGTTAGGAAGTGCATTGATATCAGAGATGATATTGAAGATATTACTTTCTACACAGGTGTGATGTAATATATATTCATTAAAATATATGTGTAGAGGATAACCATATTTTCTTACTATTGGGTATTAGTTTTTCAGGTATGTTATGCGTGTATTTTTTTGCAGACAGTATGATGGATTATGCTAACACTAGATACTATAAGTGCTCTGAATGGCAACTTAGTTGAGTGATCACTTGTATATTATGCATATGAGTGGTTTGAATTATATAATCTGTGGGTATCGTGGTAAAGGTGATAAAATAGATGTTAAATGGTGTACTCTTGAAGGATCAAAATAATACAGTGGGAAGTGAATTAAAGGAGAAACACAAATGTGAAACAAACATATCTTAGTGTATATAAATTAGCCTTGGAGGTTTATAAATATATAATAATTTTTGTATATACAACATTGTGAATTAAATAATGAAGTGAGGGATGTATTTGCCTTGGAGTGGAATTTGTGAATTAAATTGGCCCTCAGTGATTATAAGAGGGTCATAGAGTGAGCCATAGATCTATGGCAAGTGATAGAAGGAAAGATTTAAAGTATAAGTGCTGCGGTGCCTTACTTACAGATATACAAAATAATTATTGAAATCATTCATGCCATTTGGTTTTACAGAATTTAAACGATAAATCCATTTACATTCAAGTTTAAGTAATGTTTTTTCCAGATTGCCTCCTCGTATTCCTAGTGAGGCTTTTTGAATTACCATGTATTTTAGGTTGGTAGTGGAACACTTATGATGTATTTGGAAGTGTTTCGCGACTGATGTTAATTTCTTGCCACGTGCTTCATCCTTATTGGCATTTTTTATATTATTAGCATGTTCAAGAATACGCACCCTAATCTCACGGGTTGTCATGCCAACATAGATCATTTTGCATTGGCAGAAGAGAGCATATACAACCGCAATAGTTCTACATGAGAAATGGGAGGCTAGATTGTATGAATGACCATCTTTATCTTGGATGGTTTTGGACTTCATTACATATGGACAAGCAGAGCAAGTACCACAGGGATACATCCCTGGGTCAGTATCCTTTTTCTTGAAAGATCTCACATAGTGGCTGGATACGAGTCTATCCCTTAGATTTGTGGGTCTTTTGTACCCAATAGAGATTCTGTCACCAATAGTTTCTCTCAAAGAGGGGTCATTTTGTAATATTTTCCAGTGTTGATTATTTTGGTTACTTCTGACATTTGTGGGTTATATGTGGTGATTAGTCTTGGATTGGACTCACTCATATTTTTGATCTTTGGGACGAGTAAATTATCTCTGTGAATGTTCAGGGCCTTGTATTTGGCTCGTTT
>NW_026510811.1:105000-135000 GCF_027579735.1 Bombina bombina | reverse complement strand
TTGAGGTCTTCCACAGCTTCGTACTAAAATACCGTCCGAAAAGAATTCTCTTTCGTATGGATGCAATGGAGGCAAGAACTAAGTTGGCAGCACTTGCCAACAATTACAACTCAAATAGAGTTCAGGCAAAAATAAAATGTCCAACACAAAAAAGTGCTTCTTTTGGTGAACCAATGTTTACCACATACTTTCCCAAAAGTAAAAAAAAAAATGGATGCTAAGGCCGGTTTACGAAGAGATGGACATGTCACACATATATAGAATGATGACAGATGTTTTAAACTTGACTGAAGGCACAATTGGTCATACCTGGCAATCCAAAAATGTAATTTTACCGCCAAATATAGCTTCTACACCCAGGCCAAGTAAGAGAGAATTAATTGAGAAGCATATTTCAAGATTTGCCAAACGTTTGGCAACAGAATGAATTATGTAAACTTCGTTTATGCCATCCCATTTTTTTTTTAAAAATAACTAGCCAATACCTTCATGAAAACTAAATATCACTGTTGCATAAAACGAGTTTAAAATATATACTTTTTCTATATGTGATTTGAATTTCTTTTAAGGATATTTAAAAAAAAAAAAAACGGTATCACATGATTGATTGTTTATCATCTACTGCCTTGAATTTAATAATGTTTTTTTAGAATATTAAAAATAAATTCCGCTGCATTAACAGAGTATTATCGATATGGCACATTTAATGTTCTTTTTTTTTTTTTTTACTATAGATTTAAAAATAATTTTATAACAGGCATCCATCCCTCCCAGGACTACAATTTAGCATGGTCCTTTTATTTTTTTATGTGATTCATTCTCATTTTTAGAAAACAAATCGATCTCGATTATTTAATAACAGTTATCTGAAATTTTTATATGTATATTTTTTATCTAGTTTTCTTGTTTTAATGTATACACGAGTGTCTGTTTTAAAAACCATTAAAAATAAAGTTTATTATTTAATATTTTAAATTTAAAATTTATGTTTGTATTACCAGTTATATTTCGATTGTATAAGATTAGTATTAGTTGTTATTTCTTGTGTTAATAAAAAAAAATTAAAAACTTGTTTGGTTTTTATATATGTTTGAGAGAGAGGGTTTTTAAAGAAAGATAGTTTTAAACAGAGAGAGAACATGGAGAAAGAGTGAATTATAGAATTGTACAATATAAAGTTAAATATTTATTTTTAAGAGATAAGTTAATTTTTGTTTTAAAGAACTTCAACAAAGCTAGTTGACAAATTATAAAAAAATTCAATAATTTAAAGATAGAGATAGGCAAATTGATGTAGATAGGGCAAACATTTCTATAATGTTTATTAAAAAATATATATTTTTAAAATAGATGAAAATGTATATTATGTTTATCGACAGCGATAAAGTTTCAACATTCTATTGTTTTATTGATTCAAGTATAATATCTGAACATTATTTAAAAAAAAAAAAAATGATGATAAGGTTAAAATCAATACATTTGAACTTTTATTATCAATAGAAAACTTAAAGGTACAGTGAAAACATTAGACTTGCATAGTCTACAAATGAAAGAGAAGACAATGCAATAGCACTTACTATAGTTTCCCAAAAAAAAAATTTGTATTTTTTTAATATAATTTTTAATTTATGTACATTTCAAATCCCTTGTACCATGTGATAGCAATCAACCATTCACAAATGCATATACGTATAGTCTATGAATTATTTCACATGCTCATTCTGATCCGGTGAATTAAAAAAAGTGTAAATATTAAATAATGTCAATTTTTTTTTATGTAAGTTAAAATAAAAGTAGTGTAACATTATATTTTTGATTTGAATCTTGAAAATTTAATTTAACCGTGTTGTCCATGTAAATAGTTACATGTCAAAATTTAATAATAAAAAAAATAAAAAATATCAGTGATATTATTGTAAAAAAAAAAAAAACAAGTTTAGTTTATTTTCAATTAAAATTTATTCTTAAATAAACAAATGATGTAAACAAATAACGTAAATAAAATAAAAATTTGAAAATATTATATTTTAAAATAAAAAAAAATTTGAAAGATATAAAGCAGGCAATAAGGGGGGCGGAGTCGACTGCCGCCATGAACAGTCGCATGTAGATTGAGCTCCGTGTTAAAACCTACGGGGGAATGAGCATACACATGTAAAACTTTAGGAAAACAGCTAAACAAAAGCCCTCTTATCTTCAGCACATCTGTCGGTGGCTTTACAGCAAAAACGGACCGTTCCGTGAAACGGAGGAGCACAAAAAAAAAAAAAACTTAAAGCCGCCTAAGTCCCGGTCTGGGCCTATAACTACGATCTACCCTCCACAAGTGAAAGCACTCCTTATACTCACATCGGAGGTAACAGACATCTATAATACAGATAGAAGACAACCCCAAGACCCGGACTAGCAGGCAAAAAGAACACAGGCCGCGACAGATCAAGGTAAAAGAGCGCGAGATGCGCACATAATACAGAGGGGTAATCAATAATTAACATCAGAGTGACGATAATACGGCCATCACCATACTGCCCACAGCAACTTTATTGAGAGGGAGAATTCTATCGCTACCTAAATCAAACATACACCCTAACAGAAAGTGACCCACGTGGGAAGGTTTAGTAGCAAAACGCACTGTGCAAATAACACCTTCATTATCCTAAATACGCCATTTACAGTCTTACAAGAGCAGGGAGGTAAGGAAAAAGATCTAACTTACATCATGGCAGCAAGAAAGCAGAACAAAGGGGAAAAAGCAAACAAAAGCATGTCAGCCACAGCAACTAAGATGAACACTTACTTTAAAGCTCTCAGTACTTCCCAAGAGCAAGAGCTGGACTCTGACCAAGAGGAAAACTCTCTTCCCCCACAAGCTGCAATCCTCGAAACAGATGTAGAAGCACCACGCAGACCTTACCTCACTTGCATCTAAGGAGGATTTTAACACGTTATTATTGCAAGTAGGAAAAATCATGAAAGATGGTTTAGCAGAAGTCAAAAAAGACATTAATGAGCTTAATGAAAGGATTGAATATATGGAAGAACAAAATAATGACGTAACTAATATAGTAGATGGACATACCAGATGCCTATCACTACAGGACATACAAATACAACAACTTAAGAGCCAACTGGAAGATTTAGATAATAGGGGCAGGCGGCAGAACCTACGTATACGTGGAGTGCCTGAGACAGTAACAGGGGATGTAATCCCGCTCTACCTACAGAAATTGTTTCAAAACCTGACGAACAACCCTTCTGCACCGCCCTATCAGCTGGACAGAGCACATAGAGCTCTGAGACCCAGACCAAAAGATACCGACCCGCCGAGGGACATAATCCTAAAATTTCATAAATACCAAGACAAAGAAACAATAGCCCAGGCGGCTAGGAAAGTCAATCCTATTCTCTTTGAAGGAAAGTGTGACAAAACCAATCTCGCCACTGTACATTGGAGGGCCTGTTATGGAACATTCTTTGGGCTGGAGGTACATGGGCTTAAGGATACCCAGAGACTGCATGGAAATATGGAATTTTATATGCTGGACACCCCATGTACTTTCATAACTCTGTCTTATGTCTATGTCACCCTGTATCCATAAATACAGGATGGGTACAGGGTGTGAGTGCCCCTTGTGGGAGCAATTGTGACTCTATAAGCCAAGTGGGCATAAAAGACTTTATAGCTAATAAGAACTGTTCCTATATTCTCTAATAAGATGTATTCTATGTATGTTTCAGATCTGATTGTGTCTCAGGAGTCTGTCTGGGTAAACTGATTGTGTTTTGTGTAATTATGTTAACTAGACTGCCCAACATCAGATTGTCTGAGTAAACGTTCTTCCCTAGTTAATTAACTTAATATGTTAATCTGTTTTACCTGTGAATAGACAATTGTTAGAGGTTTGATGCATTGTTCATATGTTTGCTTTACTGTTAAACCAATGCCCTTTGTAACCTGAAGCCAGGGTGTATAAATCTGTGTGCTGCCTTCAAATAAGGTAGACATTCTGTTTTAAACCTGAAACTGGCTGGGTTGTGAATTGCTGATTCTCTATGCAGGACATTGTTCATCTGGTATTAACCCTTGGTACACTGTTGGTACTGTAACATTGGTGGCAGCGACGGAATGAACCTTATCGCCCAGAAGAGCAACTACACAAGCCAGTAACCTCAGGAAGAAGGGGATTATTACAATACTGACTAAGATGGAAAAGAGAAAAGTAAATTTTGCAGCTTTTAAAAACTTCCTGGAAACAGAAGGAGAGATTGATGGGTACCTTGCGGATTTTGAGAGGCAATGTGCACTACACAAGGTACCCGCAGAGGACTGGGTCACGATATTATCTGGAAAATTATCCGGCCGGGCCAGAGAGGCTTTTCGGGCCATTCCAGATGAGGAAGTCAGGGATTATAATACTGTAAAAGAGGCTCTGCTCTCCAGGTATGCGATTACACAGGAGGCATACCGGAGACGGTTCAGAGACACTGTTAAATTAGCTGGAGATTCCTACCTTGAGTGGGCATGTAAGGTGCACCGCACAGCAGCTCACTGGATAGCGGGGTGCCAAGCCATATCTGGGGAAGAGGTGCTGCAGCTATTCCTGTTGGAACATTGCTTCGACAAATTACCCGCAGGAGTTCGAGAGTGGGTTCGGAACCGTAAACCCTCCACCCTGCAGGAAGCGGCTCGCTTGGCAGATGAGTATACGGATGCCCGCAAACTGGACACTGCTACCACTAAGCCCCCTGCTAGAGTGGAGTACAGACCCCCAGTCACCCCAGCAGCTGCCAGTTACCAAACCCCAGCGCACCACTATACCACACTGCCTCCGGCCACGAACTACCCTCAGAGAGCCCTGCGGTGCTACTCACAACCTATTCGGTGCTTTAGATGTAAGCAACTAGGGCACAAAAGACCAGAGTGTCCCCTAAATGCAGCGAACCAAGCGCAGTCCTGGAGAAGACCCGCCGGCGGAATCCCACGTAATCCTCAGCCTGCGGCCCACTACGTAGAGGCGCAAGAATGCTGGAGCATCCTACATGAGGCAGACCTTGTGCAAGCTGCCCACTGGAATAACCGGCAACTGGTTAAAGTGAATGGGAAGAAGGTCAGTGGTCTACGGGATACTGGTGCTACCATGACCTTGCTTCAAAAGAACTTGGTGTCTGAGAAACAGTACACTGGAGACACTGTGGCTGTGAGGGTAGCAGGGGGCGATGTGTTCAGCCTACCTGTTGCCAGGGTACATTTGGATTGGGGAGTGGGCGCTAGACCTGTGAATGTGGGGGTCAAGAAGGACTTACCTGCTGATGTTCTTCTTGGAAATGACTTGGCCCCCCTTGTTTCTGCCTACGCTCCTATGGGTCCCGCTGATGTTAACTCTGTGACTACCCATGCCCAGATCCGTGCAGCAGAGACTGACCCACCTGCTGCTAAGCCCCAGGACGCAGAGCTCAGTAAATCTCTATCCGCTATTGATATGTGGAGGTCCCGTTACAATGCGCTGATGAAGGAGAAGAGGAGCGCAGAGGAAAAAGCACGTTTAGAACAGGAATCTCTGCTAGACAAGCTGCACCGACAGACTGCAGAAAACACCAGCTTGAGAGTGGAACATGAAACATTAAAGAAAAACTTAGTGACACTGGAGGAGAAGCTGACGCTGGCTCATAGTGAGGTGCAGCAACTCAAGGGCACCCTATGTCAGTATGAAGGGATTGTGGATACCTATAAAGAGCAGGTACAGAAAACTCGTAAAGAAGCTGATGGGATTTTGAAGGACTGTTTGGCCCTGGTCTGGGCACTGAGGAATTTGAACCCTTGTTTGTATGGACAGGAATTCTCTCTCATAACGGGAATACAGATGGATTGTCCCAGCAAACTGACATGCCTACCAGGCGCTCTGGTGGTATATGGCACAGTACATACCCTGGACAGCCGAGCATGACAAACCAGAGGGAGAGGAGTTTGATGGTCCTGTCCCCCAGCAACACGGCTGTTTAGCCAAAGGGGAGACAGTCGGTCTCCCCCTCCAGCAACCAGGCTCCCACCAGGCTACTTCCATGGTAGTGCTGGCACCCGGGCAGAGTACAGCTGGTCTCTGCCCACCTCGCAACCCACCAATTCAGCGTACCAGTCCCCCACACAGCTGTGGTGAGGCACCTGGACATGGACAAGTTTTCCCCGTACTCAGGTGTAGTAACCATTTATTGTGGGTGGGCTGTACTACTAATTGTGTTTTATGGGTGGGTTGCTGGACTAACCAGGGCACTGACCGGCAGGAGGTCAGATACCCTGTTAGTCTGTTTGGAAAAGGGGAGAGATGTGACAAAACCAATCTCGCCACTGTACATTGGAGGGCCTGTTATGGAACATTCTTTGGGCTGGAGGTACATGGGCTTAAGGATACCCAGAGACTGCATGGAAATATGGAATTTTATATGCTGGACACCCCATGTACTTTCATAACTCTGTCTTATGTCTATGTCACCCTGTATCCATAAATACAGGATGGGTACAGGGTGTGAGTGCCCCTTGTGGGAGCAATTGTGACTCTATAAGCCAAGTGGGCATAAAAGACTTTATAGCTAATAAGAACTGTTCCTATATTCTCTAATAAGATGTATTCTATGTATGTTTCAGATCTGATTGTGTCTCAGGAGTCTGTCTGGGTAAACTGATTGTGTTTTGTGTAATTATGTTAACTAGACTGCCCAACATCAGATTGTCTGAGTAAACGTTCTTCCCTAGTTAATTAACTTAATATGTTAATCTGTTTTACCTGTGAATAGACAATTGTTAGAGGTTTGATGCATTGTTCATATGTTTGCTTTACTGTTAAACCAATGCCCTTTGTAACCTGAAGCCAGGGTGTATAAATCTGTGTGCTGCCTTCAAATAAGGTAGACATTCTGTTTTAAACCTGAAACTGGCTGGGTTGTGAATTGCTGATTCTCTATGCAGGACATTGTTCATCTGGTATTAACCCTTGGTACACTGTTGGTACTGTAACAGAAAGCACATCCAAATCTATGCCGATTTGAGCCCAATGACTCTATCCAACTGTCGAGAGGCAAGATTTCTAACAGAACATCTACGAGAACACAAAATCCCTTACAGATGGGGATACCCATTCAGCATTAAAGTTAACATAGACAATTCGATTGTACAATATAAAAGCGCCGATGACCTAGAAGAATTCTGCAGAACATTAAACATATCCCTTCCAACAATGCCTCGCTTGCAGGAGAAATCCATCCCAGCAAAGACAAATTCATTGGAAGTTCCACAGCCCCAACGCTCTCAATGGCAAACAGTTAACCGCAAAAGACTGAGAAACACACCAACCCTCCCTCATCCAGCAGCAGAAAATTAAAGGGACCCAAGATGACTTGAAAGCAACACAAAGATTGCATACTGATATCCTTTTTCTCATTAACTACGCTTTCAGTTGTATCCTGTCACAAAATATGGCTGAAAGAAGAGATTTTAGTAACAAAAACCTGGGAGTGTGAACCTGGATTTACACTCATCTTAGAATATAAATAAGAAAATTTGGTGAAAAGTTACCCATGTTTGATCAAAGCAGATATATAATACTAAAGGGCAAATTAACAAGCTCTAGCTGATATATTAAGTAAACCCCCCCCAAGTTACATATACCAAGTACCTTAGTACTTATATTTAAATTTACCCCCAAATATTTGGATAGTCGGATAGACTAGCACAATGTATGGAAATGTTATTGATTGTTTGAAGTTTCTTGAGTTGTATTTGTTTTTTGTTGTTATTGTTATGATTGTTGTCATACTTCTAGTAATTGCAGATATTGAACCCCACGAGCGCAAACTGACTCAAACCGACCCAACAGGTAGGAGGTCCATCTCCCCTCTAAAGGGAAATGGAAAACCCTTTTCCCAAAACAGTCTACACTGTCCTCTGTGTGAGCAGACGGACTGGTTCAGAAACTTACTAGGACACATGTCACACGCTTTAAAGAGCCACACTCTCTATCAGATAAACACTAACAGAAGCCATATACGCTATCACTTACCCACAATAGAATGGCAATAAGCCAAATTAAATGCTTAACGCAAAACTGCAAAGGTCTCAACTCGCCTACCAAGAGGTCGATAGCCCTATCCCACTTCCACAAACTAAGAGGAGATATTATTTTTATTCAAGAATCTCATTTTGTGAGATCGAATACCCCTAAATTCTCTTCCCGTGAATACCCCACTAGCTTCTTTAACTCACACCCAAATAAGAAAATTGCAGGGGTTGGAATTATCCTACACAAGAATATACACTTCCACCTACAACACAGATATGACGACATGGAAGGTAGGACTATCATCTTGACGGGGCTACTATTTAACACGCCTGTGACCTTGGTGTGTCTATATGCACCAAACTCACAACAAGGTAGATTCCTTAGACAAGCTAACGATAAGATTTTAGAATTTGGAAAGGGAGTAATAGTTATTGGAGGTGACCTTAACGTCACGTCTGATCCAAGAATCGACAGCTCCTCGACTAGGAAAAGAACAATACACTCAACATTTAAAGGCCCATCAATAATAGATCGCTTCCACAACAACAATATAGTAGATATATGGAGGATACACCACCCACAAACAAAAGACTACACTCACTACTCGCATGCACAAAAGTCTTTCTCTAGAATAGACTATCTTCTTATCGACCATAACCACATGCACCTTGCCTCACACACCGAAATAAGCCCGGCTGCGTGGACAGACCATGCAACTGTCATAATGGAACTTGATTGGCACAACAGGCCTTCAAGATCGGCGGCTTGGAGGGTTGATGAATCACTTTTTCACGACCCAGCAGTGACATCTGACATAAAGGCAAAAATAAAAGAATATTTTCAGCTTAACACTAACTCAGTAGACAAAATAGGAACGCTATGGGAAGCACATAAGGCGGTTATCAGGGGCTGCTGCATACAACACAAATCAAGAAAGAATAGGAGTAGAAAAGCAGAGTACCAGAAATTGACACAAATCCTCAGGGATGCAGAAAACTTACACAAACTAAATCCGGAGAACACGGATACCCTAGGGAATCTCACTAAGGCTAGAGCAGCATTAAACAAACACCTACAAAAAGAAGCACATAACAAAGCACTTTACCTCAAAAAAATATACTTTCATGGAGGCAATAAAGCAGGCTCATTACTAGCTAAGGCTCTAAAAAAGAAAATAGCTATGAATCACATATATAACATTAAAGACAGCAAGGGAACTGTGAAACACGAAAACTCAGAAATAGCAGAGTCCTTCAGAAAATATTATGACCACATATATAATTTGTCAAAAGAGAAAGAACCCCCTTCACTCCCAAATATAAATTCATACTTGGAGTCAATAAACCTGCCCACAATTACTCCACAACAAAAGACTGCTCTCGATGCCCCTATCACAATGCTGGAAATACTTACAGCCATCAAAGACTTGCCTACAGGCAAGAGCCCAGGCCCTGATGGCCTAACTAACAAATATTACAAAACCTTTAAGGAAGAGCTAACAGCCCCCCTATTGTCCCTATACCAAGCATTAGATGATAAAAACCAACTCCCTACCCCTATGAAAGAAGCACATATATCGGTCATCCCTAAGTCAGGTAAAGCATTGGACACCCCTTCGGATTACAGACCCATTTCCTTACTAAATTCAGATTTAAAAATCCTAGCAAAGATATTAGCGAATCGATTAGGCCCAATTCTCCCCTCCTTGATACATACAGATCAGACTGGGTTTGTGGAGGGACGGGAAGCTAGAGATAACACTATTAGAGCATTACAATTGATGGATTACGCCAAATTAAATAAAATAAACACAATCTTACTATCCACAGATGCCAAAAAGGCTTTCGATAGACTGAACTGGGAATTCCTTTTCGCCACACTTAAAAAATTTGGTTTTGGGGACGCCTTCCTTAACAGAATTCAAGCACTTTATATCACCCCAACGGCTAAAGTTAGAATTAATGGGCAATTGTCAGAGGGGTTCCAAATAAGCAATGGTACAAGACAGGGCTGCCCTCTATCCCCATTGTTGTTTGTCCTCAGCATAGAAACCCTAGCGGCTCGTATAAGACAAAATAAAGATATCAAGGGAATCTCCTTGGGAGAAAACGAATATAAAGTCTCACTTTATGCGGACGATGTCCTCCTGTCCCTCACCTCACCACACACCTCCCTGAGAGCAGTCACAAAAGAATTCGAGGCATTTGGAAATCTCTCCTACTTCTCAAAAAATTACTCAAAATCCGAACTATTAAATATTAACCTCCCTAGATCTGACCTAAACACTCTGATGAGCTCTAGCCCCTATAAATTACAACCCATTGCGATAAAATATCTCGGGATTCACATCACACCAAATAACAGATTGCTATTTAAATTAAACTACTCCAAACTGTTCAGCTCTACCAAAGCAGACCTAACTACTTGGCAGAAGAAACCTTTCTCTTGGTTAGGTAGGATTCAGACACTAAAGATGACAACCCTGCCAAGAATACTATACGTAATGGAAGCCATCCCTATAAGACTTCCTGCACCCTTTCTTACTAGATGGCAGAGTATATTGAATAAATACATTTGGGGACCATTAAAACCCAGAATAAACAGAAATACATTATACAGAACACAAGAGGGGGGAGGCCTGGGTCTCCCATGCATAGACACGTACTACAAAGCTATATGTCTCCAAAGAATACTTGACTGGCATAGGAACGCACAGACTAAAGCCTGGGTGACAATAGACTCACACATCCTGAGAGCACCAAACGTTGGAGTCCTCTGTTGGATTCCTAAGACACACAGACCGGATTCTACGTGCTACCCACAATATGAGAATACCTTCTCTATATGGGATAAACTAATCACACAGTGTAGTTACATCTCCACCCCACGCTCACCACTATCCCCAATCTCACCAAACGCTGAGTTCATGGGGGGGCTAGAATACACAAAAGCAGTTCCTACCAGGCTGGAAATAGGCTACACCACTCCGATATATAACCTGATAGCTAACTCAAAAGTTAAACAAAGGAATGATCTGACAGACTATCTAAATGGGGCCTTTTCTCAATGGCTTAAATACAAGCAATTAATACATCTGGTAGAGACATCTGAACACAGACGGGACTGGGTGAGGCCACTAACCCTATTTGAAGCACAATGTCTAGCTCAAGGTACATTGAGACACACGCTATCTATAGCAAAACGCATAATAACATCAGGTAGAGACCAAGAACAGCCGTCATTTACACACAAATGGCAAAAGGAATTAGATATTGAATTAGATAATGCCACATGGAAACGCATTTTTCACTCCACCAAAACTACCTCTACATCAGCCAAAATTATAGAACTAAATTACAAAATAATGTCAAGATGGTACCTCACTCCATCACGCTTAAAAAGCATATACCCAACAGTGTCAGACAGATGTTGGAGAGGGTGCGGTCTCAAGGGATCCATGTCACACATATGGTGGAGTTGCCCAATTATTCGTCCCTTCTGGGACCAAATCGAATCCTTCCTAAAACATTTACTTACCCCTACACTTAAGCTTAAGCCAACCACAGTACTCCTAAATTTACCAATCCCGAAACTGTGCCGAATTCGCCAACACCTTTTACAATTTATTCTTAATTCAGCTAAAACCGTGATAGCCCGAAACTGGAAAAATCCAACAGCTCCCACACTACAAGAATGGCTTCATCACTTTGAAGAGACACTAGCATTAGAGGAATATGGTTTTTTCAGAACCCAAAGATTAGAGATGTTCTTAAACATTAAATTTTACTGGGATACAATTAAACAAAAGCAATTTGGTAGTCAACCCGGAAAGAACAAATACCCAAAGCCATTAGTCCTGTAGAATACAGTTAGATTGGAAGCATGCCTTTGGTTCAGACTGACATAAGGGTTTACATACTGTGAAGTGAATTGAAGATGACATTGTATAATGACAGCCCCATTCTATAAAATAATAAAATGGATGGTAATATGACAATAAGGGATCCCAGCATAAAGATTGATGTATGACTGTAATTACTCATGATATTCTGCAATGCCTATATACTTGTTGTATGACTTGATGTTCTTGTTGTTTATTGTTTATTCCTCTGTAAAATCAATAAAAACTATTTTTCAAAAAAAAAAAAAAAAAAAATTTGAAGATAAACCATAGAACATAATACTCCAAAAAAAAATTATATTACAAACAATAAGTGCGGCATTAGTGACGATAAATAAAAATTTGTTAAATATAAGTGAAGAAAGATTATTAAAAAAAATTATTTTTAATTACATAAAATTTAGAATTTTAAGATTTATTAAACATTATCAAACATGAAAAAAGTGTAATATATAAATCAGATATGATCAAAACTAGTAGTGGTCTATAAACACCATTCAAGAAAATGAAGCAAATACATTACCAAACAATAGTTGACGATAATCATACATGAAATCAAAATTATCCTCTATGATAAGTATATAGTGCAATGTTAAAAATATCATAAGACACACTCTTTAAATTTGTTCAGGATCCATGGAGTAGATGACAGAAGGCTTTATAAATTTTTTAATTTTGTTGTTGATACATCTTCAAATATAATAAAGATATATTTAATAAAAATAAAAATTATGGGTAAACAATGCAACACAATCATAGTTAACAGTAAAGCTGTGAGTGCAAGACAAAATACACTTCAAATTTGACACCCGTACACGAAAATTAGTCAAAAGATTTGTGGACTATTAAGTACTGGTCCGGCTGTCTCTCTCTCACAATAATAAGGCTATGTACCTTGGTTTGTTCCTATGCTTCATCGTTTATTGAACCACAGACATCTCTTAATGTATAATAATGTAACAGTGCATTTTTTAAGATGCAGGGTTAATGAAATCAATAGTGTACCAAGGGAGCATAACAAAAATTAATAATAAAATTAAAATTTGAAAAGTGGTTTATTTATAATATTTTTATTTTTTTTATTTTTATACATTATTGAGATGCTCAATTAGTACACTACTTATTTGATTCACCATTTATCTTGAAAAAATTTTGATTGTTCTTGTATCTAAAAATGGGAAATGTTATACTAATATCCATTAACAAAGGCTCGTGGATCACTAAAAAATGAATCATATTCAACAACCAACCAAGATCGCATTTTGACTGGTCAAGATTAAGATTCGACTAGAATACTTGTTAATAGTCAAGAAGGTGTTTTACATTTTTTTGAAAAGTGTGACTCATTTTGAAATTATATATTTTTGAAAGATGACAGCGTTCCTGTTACCAAATATTTAGCACAAACTTGACATATTTTTGATGTTTTTTAAAATGTATATCTGATCTTATTGAACAAACTAAAAATTAAATTTAAAAAAAAATTAAAACATTAAATTTGTTATTCCAATATCATATCCATTGCTGGACCATCGTCCTCAGCATAGTGGAATCCAATGTATATGTCATCTGGTGCGGGAAATGAATTACGTATACTTTTGACAACACAAGACGGAATCGGGTGTCTTTCTTTTGGTCCGAGAAAATCGTGGATCCAAGTGGTGTATGCTCTGTATGCGAGTTTTCTAAAAGCTCTATACAAAGGTAATAAGAAAAAATAAAATTGGTTAAAATATTATGTATTTATATAACTAATTTGATAATACAATATTGATGTTAATATCAAATGTTGAAACCAAAAAAAGAAAAATTGATTGCAATATCTATATATATTTTTCTCGCACTCTATATATATATATTTAAATATATATAAATAAATATTCACATAAATCTCTATCTCTCTAGATCTCTATCTCTCTCCATCTCTATTTCTCCCCATCTATCTATCTATATATATATTTATTTATATATATATATATCTATATCTATATATATATATATATATATCTCTATATCTATATATATATATATATATATCTATATCTATATATCTCACTATATCTATATATATATATATATATATATATATATATATATATATAGCTATATCTATATATTTTTATATCTATATCTATATTTATATATATATATATATAAACAGAAATTAGTTCAACACCTCTGATTGTAACAAAAATAGAACCCAATAATCGAAAAAACAGAAAGGCTGATGAAATAAGTGTTAAAACTTCACCTTTAATTGAAATTCCGTGAGTAAAAAACAAAGGCACAGCACACAGACCTGACTACCGCTGACGCGTTTCCTGCCCTATTGGGCACTTCATCAGAGCTACCTAACAGGTGTGTAAGGACTCCTTAAAAACAGGATGTAAGCCCTGCACACCTGCTGCATAATTAATTATAACAAAAAATGGAAATTTTGTGTGTATTGTGAAATAAACATCCAATCCAACGTGTAAAACAATAATAAACATTATGCATAATAAATAAACTTGAAAATATCGATCATAAACAAAAAAATATATACATTATTATACACTAAGACTATGCTTTCATATAAAATTGTATCATTCAATAGGCACATTAAAAACGATAGTACAATTCAATGTGTGGGGGATAACGATTCTTACTGTAACTAAATACATGAATATTCGTCAATTAATAACATCCCAGTGTACTGAAGTTAATTTAAACATGTTGAAAACATATAATATGGAAATACAAAGAGGGAACTGATATTCTAATATACCTTAGTAAATAAACGATGTGAAATGTACATTGTATATACATATATTAGGTAACACACAGAGAGCATAAGCAGTTAAGTTTACCAATGTGTATTACATCATATAAAAGTCAAATGCTATAAAGTATAAACACATTCAAAAAACACATACTGCCTGCTCTCCGGGTGACCAAACTTGAATAGTTTATCACTAAGATTTTATATATAATCTGGGCGATATCAGAATTTATATCTATTATAAGATCCAGATCCTAGGTCTATGTATTGTCAATGAACAATTTGATGTCACTTATTTTATTAATACCAAAAGGAGCACCGGTTTTTAAAGTGTGAATCCAGTAAACTTCTCGTTTACTCAGTGCTGCATATCTATTGCCTCCTCTGGGTCCTAGTTTAACTACCTCAATCCCTTGGAATGTAAAACCAGCTGAACTATTTCCATGTAAAGCAAAGTGCTTAGCCACAGGGGTTTTGGGAATTTCTGCTTCCAGGGAAAGTAAATGCTCTCTTATGCGATCTTTGAGCATTCTAGATGTTAACCCTGTATATTGATAATTACAAGACTTGCAGGTCAAAAGATATATAACAAAAGTAGAAGTGCAAGTAATATGCTCTTTAATCTTAAATGTTTGTCCTGTACAAGTCGAGGTAAAAGTATCGCCACATGTGACATAGCTACAACTCTTACAAGGTCTGACATTGCATTTATAAAAGCCTGGTTTAGATGTTAACCAATTAGTTGACTGTGTGGTGTGTAAGCTCTTCTTGCTAAAATCCTTTCTAGCCATATCACCAATGGTTTTAGCTTTACGAGAGATAAAATTACATTTACTAGATATGTGTTTTAGATCTGAATCCCTATCTAGGATTGGTAATCTATTCCTAATAATTCTACTGATGTCATCAAATTGTCTGCTATAAGATGTAATAAAATTCACACCATCTTTTAATCCAATATCTTTAACCTTATCTTTCAGTAGACTATTTCTATCAAAATTACTCACTTGTTCCGATATCTTCAACAAACTTTGTTCATCATAGCCTCTCTCTTTCAGTCTAATAGTTAGATCTTCTGCATGTTTCTTATAACTCTCTATGTTGCTACAATTCCTCCGTAATCTGATATATTGACCTTTTGGTATCCCCTTTTTTAAGTGAAATGGGTGGCAAGAATCTGCTCTAAGAATAGTATTACCAGAGATCTCTTTCCTAAAGACCTCAGTAACAATGCCCTCTGCACTGTGACTAAGTTTAACATCTAAATATGGTATGGCATCCTTAGAGTGACTAAATGTAAAACTTAAGTTAGCATCATTCTGATTTAGATATTGCACAAATTTAACTAAGATTCTATCGTCTCCACTCCATAATAAAAGCATATCATCTATAAAGCGTGTATAATAGGTGATATGCTTCTTAAATGGATTTGCAACATTGAACAATTTTTTGTCCTCAAATTCAGCTAGATAGAGATTAGCATACGAGGGGGCAAATTTAGCCCCCATCGCAGTGCCTCTCTGCTGTAGGAAATACATGCCATCAAAAATAAAATAATTATGATGTAGCAAAAAGCTGGTTACTTGCAACATAAATTCTATTAGGCCTGAATCATAGTTCGAGTATTTAGACAGCATAGCTTTCATAGCCAATAAACCTTTATCGTGTGGTATACAAGAATATAAGGACACAGCATCTATTGTTACAAAGTTACAATCTGTATCACATTTACATTCTTGCAAAGACCTGATCAGGTGTTTGGTGTCACGTAAGAAACCTGGTAAAGATTGGACAACTGGCTGTAATTGTGCATCCAACCATTCCCCCAACCTCTCCCCCAGAGAGCCAATAGCAGATATAATAGGTCTCCCTGGGGGATTGGTTAAGCTTTTATGTACTTTAGGCAGGAACTTGAAAATTGGGATTCTAGGGTGTTCTATATATAATGTATCACATATGCTGTTAGTGAAAATGTTTTTTTCTATACCATCATCTAACAAAGAAGAAAGTTCCCTTTGAAATTTGACTGTGGGATTAAAGGTTAATTTTTTATAAGTATCGGTGTCACTCAGCTGTCTCATAGCTTCCTTAAGATATTGTTCTTTATTTAAAACAACAATTGAACCTCCCTTATCAGAATCCACTATCACCAGATCTTTATTGTTAGTTATTTTTTTTAGAGCATTCCATTCCCTCTTATTTAAGTTTCTACGTTTATTTGAACTACTTTTTAAATTCTTCTCAGCTAGTTCTGTTAAATCTTGTTCTACTATGGCATGAAAAACCTCTATGAGGTCTGTACGAGAATTTACTGGATAAAAGGTACTTTTTTTTAAATTTTTAACTACCTGTTGTTTAGTTTTATTTGTCTCATTCTCATTATCCATATTAAGATCACATAATGAAGCAATGTCACATAACTCTGAGAAATTGCATTTTTCATTCAAAGACATAGTTACAGGAGGATCTAGTGGACTCTCATCATTACCCAATGTTGGGTCCTTGCTGAAGTGTTTCTTTAGTGTTATCTTACGGACAAATTTGTTCAAATCCATAATGGTGTCAAAAAGATTAAAGTCTTGTGTAGGTGAAAAGCCCAGACCTTTAGATAACACTACTTTCTCAAACTCATTTAATGGATGGTCCGAAAGGTTAATGATCTTTAGTTCTTGTAATTTTTGTTCTTCTTGAATTTCTGACGGCTTGGATACCTTGGTGCCTGCGAAGGGATAGGCACTTTGCTCTTGTCTTCTGTTGATAGTGATATCACCTCCCCGTTTTTTGGCCGTGCTCCCATCTCTTCTTCAGATCTCGATTTTGTTTTAATAGGTGTAGATGTCAACTTAGGTGTACTAGAAGCCACACTATTTGTGCTTTCACTATGTGAGTCCATGGTATCCAGACTTGTAAAAGTGACCTTTTTGTTCTTTCCTTTATCCTTTTTGCCATTCTTCTTTTTGCCATTATTACTGGATTTATTGTTAGAATTTCTGTTTGTGGTGTTCCAATTATAAACAACTTCCAAATCATAATCTTTGCAATCTCTGCCATACTTCTTATATTTATTAGTAGATAATTCTTCTGCAGTCTTGTCCACAGTTTCCTTCAGTTGTTCTTCAAATGGAGTATATTTCGAATCCTCCTTAAATACATCTAGCTGTAATTGCAGCTGATCCAGTTCTCCCAGTATTGTGTCCCTTTGTTCTCTTTTAAAGGTAACTAGTTTTTCCATTAAGATGATAGAACAATCTGAAAGAGCTTGGTTCCATTCCATCATGAATAGAGGAAACTCTTTATGAAATGCCGTAAATTTTTTTAACCTCAGTCCTCTGGGAATTTTTTTCTCTTTGATATACAAACTTAAAAATTCAATGTCCCACCACAATTTTAGTTCTTTAATGTGCAATTTTTCTTTTTTTGAAAACAATGATCCCAAGTCTACTTTAAAATCAATGTCTGGCGCTGTGCCTTTAAATAAGTTATCAAACAGTCTTTTTCTGTTATTTTCATCCTGGGCAGCCATATCTTATTGGAAAATGTGTCAATCTCCAAAAATAAGAATATACAGATAACAAATTGTTTCAATTTAAAGCCTTAAATCAATTGAATCACAGTCCCTGCAGGTGTATATCGAAATCAGAAATGCAAACAGACAGCTCGGGCTGTGCAATTCAATGCAAGGATCAAAAGCAAAAAAAAATGTTAAATGAGCAGCACATTATATTCGTGTGTGCTAGCTGAGACAATGTATCGCTTTGTCCAATTATGAAACAATTGTAGTAAACCTGTGTTGATTGTTGCAATTGATTACCAAGACCGTTAACCCCTTACATTCGCAAGACTCATTGTTATAAATAAAACATAAGCTAGACAGTTCTAGCAATAACAAACTCACTTGATTCTGAGAATGAAATCCAATGTCAGATGAGATCCAATGTCAGATGAGATCCAGGAAAACGGAACTGTTATATTCACTGTTAGTAGCGCAATTTGTAGCAACAGTCACAGATACTGCCTGTGTTCATAGCAGCATCACGGCTTGTTACACAGGTGTTGAGAAGGGCTCCCCTGCTAAGCCCTCGTTTGTAATGATAAGTAAACAGAAATTAGTTCAACACCTCTGATTGTAACAAAAATAGAACCCAATAATCGAAAAAACAGAAAGGCTGATGAAATAAGTGTTAAAACTTCACCTTTAATTGAAATTCCGTGAGTAAAAAACAAAGGCACAGCACACAGACCTGACTACCGCTGACGCGTTTCCTGCCCTATTGGGCACTTCATCAGAGCTACCTAACAGGTGTGTAAGGACTCCTTAAAAACAGGATGTAAGCCCTGCACACCTGCTGCATAATTAATTATAACAAAAAATGGAAATTTTGTGTGTATTGTGAAATAAACATCCAATCCAACGTGTAAAACAATAATAAACATTATGCATAATAAATAAACTTGAAAATATCGATCATAAACAAAAAAATATATACATTATTATACACTAAGACTATGCTTTCATATAAAATTGTATCATTCAATAGGCACATTAAAAACGATAGTACAATTCAATGTGTGGGGGATAACGATTCTTACTGTAACTAAATACATGAATATTCGTCAATTAATAACATCCCAGTGTACTGAAGTTAATTTAAACATGTTGAAAACATATAATATGGAAATACAAAGAGGGAACTGATATTCTAATATTCTAATATACCTTAGTAAATAAACGATGTGAAAGCATAGTCTTAGTGTATAATAATGTATATATTTTTTTGTTTATGATCGATATTTTCAAGTTTATTTATTATGCATAATGTTTATTATTGTTTTACACGTTGGATTGGATGTTTATTTCACAATACACACAAAATTTCCATTTTTTGTTATAATTAATTATGCAGCAGGTGTGCAGGGCTTACATCCTGTTTTTAAGGAGTCCTTACACACCTGTTAGGTAGCTCTGATGAAGTGCCCAATAGGGCAGGAAACGCGTCAGCGGTAGTCAGGTCTGTGTGCTGTGCCTTTGTTTTTTACTCACGGAATTTCAATTAAAGGTGAAGTTTTAACACTTATTTCATCAGCCTTTCTGTTTTTTCGATTATTGGGTTCTATTTTTGTTACAATCAGAGGTGTTGAACTAATTTCTGTTTACTTATCATTACAAACGAGGGCTTAGCAGGGGAGCCCTTCTCAACACCTGTGTAACAAGCCGTGATGCTGCTATGAACACAGGCAGTATCTGTGACTGTTGCTACAAATTGCGCTACTAACAGTGAATATAACAGTTCCGTTTTCCTGGATCTCATCTGACATTGGATCTCATCTGACATTGGATTTCATTCTCAGAATCAAGTGAGTTTGTTATTGCTAGAACTGTCTAGCTTATGTTTTATTTATAACGATGAGTCTTGCGAATGTAAGGGGTTAACGGTCTTGGTAATCAATTGCAACAATCAACACAGGTTTACTACAATTGTTTCATAATTGGACAAAGCGATACATTGTCTCAGCTAGCACACACGAATATAATGTGCTGCTCATTTAACATTTTTTTTTGCTTTTGATCCTTGCATTGAATTGCACAGCCCGAGCTGTCTGTTTGCATTTCTGATTTCGATATACACCTGCAGGGACTGTGATTCAATTGATTTAAGGCTTTAAATTGAAACAATTTGTTATCTGTATATTCTTATTTTTGGAGATTGACACATTTTCCAATAAGATATGGCTGCCCAGGATGAAAATAACAGAAAAAGACTGTTTGATAACTTATTTAAAGGCACAGCGCCAGACATTGATTTTAAAGTAGACTTGGGATCATTGTTTTCAAAAAAAGAAAAATTGCACATTAAAGAACTAAAATTGTGGTGGGACATTGAATTTTTAAGTTTGTATATCAAAGAGAAAAAAATTCCCAGAGGACTGAGGTTAAAAAAATTTCCGGCATTTCATAAAGAGTTTCCTCTATTCATGATGGAATGGAACCAAGCTCTTTCAGATTGTTCTATCATCTTAATGGAAAAACTAGTTACCTTTAAAAGAGAACAAAGGGACACAATACTGGGAGAACTGGATCAGCTGCAATTACAGCTAGATGTATTTAAGGAGGATTCGAAATATACTCCATTTGAAGAACAACTGAAGGAAACTGTGGACAAGACTGCAGAAGAATTATCTACTAATAAATATAAGAAGTATGGCAGAGATTGCAAAGATTATGATTTGGAAGTTGTTTATAATTGGAACACCACAAACAGAAATTCTAACAATAAATCCAGTAATAATGGCAAAAAGAAGAATGGCAAAAAGGATAAAGGAAAGAACAAAAAGGTCACTTTTACAAGTCTGGATACCATGGACTCACATAGTGAAAGCACAAATAGTGTGGCTTCTAGTACACCTAAGTTGACATCTACACCTATTAAAACAAAATCGAGATCTGAAGAAGAGATGGGAGCACGGCCAAAAAACGGGGAGGTGATATCACTATCAACAGAAGACAAGAGCAAAGTGCCTATCCCTTCGCAGGCACCAAGGTATCCAAGCCGTCAGAAATTCAAGAAGAACAAAAATTACAAGAACTAAAGATCATTAACCTTTCGGACCATCCATTAAATGAGTTTGAGAAAGTAGTGTTATCTAAAGGTCTGGGCTTTTCACCTACACAAGACTTTAATCTTTTTGACACCATTATGGATTTGAACAAATTTGTCCGTAAGATAACACTAAAGAAACACTTCAGCAAGGACCCAACATTGGGTAATGATGAGAGTCCACTAGATCCTCCTGTAACTATGTCTTTGAATGAAAAATGCAATTTCTCAGAGTTATGTGACATTGCTTCATTATGTGATCTTAATATGGATAATGAGAATGAGACAAATAAAACTAAACAACAGGTAGTTAAAAATTTAAAAAAAAGTACCTTTTATCCAGTAAATTCTCGTACAGACCTCATAGAGGTTTTTCATGCCATAGTAGAACAAGATTTAACAGAACTAGCTGAGAAGAATTTAAAAAGTAGTTCAAATAAACGTAGAAACTTAAATAAGAGGGAATGGAATGCTCTAAAAAAAATAACTAACAATAAAGATCTGGTGATAGTGGATTCTGATAAGGGAGGTTCAATTGTTGTTTTAAATAAAGAACAATATCTTAAGGAAGCTATGAGACAGCTGAGTGACACCGATACTTATAAAAAATTAACCTTTAATCCCACAGTCAAATTTCAAAGGGAACTTTCTTCTTTGTTAGATGATGGTATAGAAAAAAACATTTTCACTAACAGTATATGTGATACATTATATATAGAACACCCTAGAATCCCAATTTTCAAGTTCCTGCCTAAAGTACATAAAAGCTTAACCAATCCCCCAGGGAGACCTATTATATCTGCTATTGGCTCTCTGGGGGAGAGGTTGGGGGAATGGTTGGATGCACAATTACAGCCAGTTGTCCAATCTTTACCAGGTTTCTTACGTGACACCAAACACCTGATCAGGTCTTTGCAAGAATGTAAATGTGATACAGATTGTAACTTTGTAACAATAGATGCTGTGTCCTTATATTCTTGTATACCACACGATAAAGGTTTATTGGCTATGAAAGCTATGCTGTCTAAATACTCGAACTATGATTCAGGCCTAATAGAATTTATGTTGCAAGTAACCAGCTTTTTGCTACATCATAATTATTTTATTTTTGATGGCATGTATTTCCTACAGCAGAGAGGCACTGCGATGGGGGCTAAATTTGCCCCCTCGTATGCTAATCTCTATCTAGCTGAATTTGAGGACAAAAAATTGTTCAATGTTGCAAATCCATTTAAGAAGCATATCACCTATTATACACGCTTTATAGATGATATGCTTTTATTATGGAGTGGAGACGATAGAATCTTAGTTAAATTTGTGCAATATCTAAATCAGAATGATGCTAACTTAAGTTTTACATTTAGTCACTCTAAGGATGCCATACCATATTTAGATGTTAAACTTAGTCACAGTGCAGAGGGCATTGTTACTGAGGTCTTTAGGAAAGAGATCTCTGGTAATACTATTCTTAGAGCAGATTCTTGCCACCCATTTCACTTAAAAAAGGGGATACCAAAAGGTCAATATATCAGATTACGGAGGAATTGTAGCAACATAGAGAGTTATAAGAAACATGCAGAAGATCTAACTATTAGACTGAAAGAGAGAGGCTATGATGAACAAAGTTTGTTGAAGATATCGGAACAAGTGAGTAATTTTGATAGAAATAGTCTACTGAAAGATAAGGTTAAAGATATTGGATTAAAAGATGGTGTGAATTTTATTACATCTTATAGCAGACAATTTGATGACATCAGTAGAATTATTAGGAATAGATTACCAATCCTAGATAGGGATTCAGATCTAAAACACATCTCTAGTAAATGTAATTTTATCTCTCGTAAAGCTAAAACCATTGGTGATATGGCTAGAAAGGATTTTAGCAAGAAGAGCTTACACACCACACAGTCAACTAATTGGTTAACATCTAAACCAGGCTTTTATAAATGCAATGTCAGACCTTGTAAGAGTTGTAGCTATGTCACATGTGGCGATACTTTTACCTCGACTTGTACAGGACAAACATTTAAGATTAAAGAGCATATTACTTGCACTTCTACTTTTGTTATATATCTTTTGACCTGCAAGTCTTGTAATTATCAATATACAGGGTTAACATCTAGAATGCTCAAAGATCGTATAAGAGAGCATTTACTTTCCCTGGAAGCAGAAATTCCCAAAACCCCTGTGGCTAAGCACTTTGCTTTACATGGAAATAGTTCAGCTGGTTTTACATTCCAAGGGATTGAGGTAGTTAAACTAGGACCCAGAGGAGGCAATAGATATGCAGCACTGAGTAAACGAGAAGTTTACTGGATTCACACTTTAAAAACCGGTGCTCCTTTTGGTATTAATAAAATAAGTGACATCAAATTGTTCATTGACAATACATAGACCTAGGATCTGGATCTTATAATAGATATAAATTCTGATATCGCCCAGATTATATATAAAATCTTAGTGATAAACTATTCAAGTTTGGTCACCCGGAGAGCAGGCAGTATGTGTTTTTTGAATGTGTTTATACTTTATAGCATTTGACTTTTATATGATGTAATACACATTGGTAAACTTAACTGCTTATGCTCTCTGTGTGTTACCTAATATATGTATATACAATGTACATTTCACATCGTTTATTTACTAAGGTATATTAGAATATCAGTTCCCTCTTTGTATTTCCATATTATATGTTTTCAACATGTTTAAATTAACTTCAGTACACTGGGATGTTATTAATTGACGAATATTCATGTATTTAGTTACAGTAAGAATCGTTATCCCCCACACATTGAATTGTACTATCGTTTTTAATGTGCCTATTGAATGATACAATTTTATATGAAAGCATAGTCTTAGTGTATAATAATGTATATATTTTTTTGTTTATGATCGATATTTTCAAGTTTATTTATTATGCATAATGTTTATTATTGTTTTACACGTTGGATTGGATGTTTATTTCACAATACACACAAAATTTCCATTTTTTGTTATAATTAATTATGCAGCAGGTGTGCAGGGCTTACATCCTGTTTTTAAGGAGTCCTTACACACCTGTTAGGTAGCTCTGATGAAGTGCCCAATAGGGCAGGAAACGCGTCAGCGGTAGTCAGGTCTGTGTGCTGTGCCTTTGTTTTTTACTCACGGAATTTCAATTAAAGGTGAAGTTTTAACACTTATTTCATCAGCCTTTCTGTTTTTTCGATTATTGGGTTCTATTTTTGTTACAATCAGAGGTGTTGAACTAATTTCTGTTTACTTATCATTACAAACGAGGGCTTAGCAGGGGAGCCCTTCTCAACACCTGTGTAACAAGCCGTGATGCTGCTATGAACACAGGCAGTATCTGTGACTGTTGCTACAAATTGCGCTACTAACAGTGAATATAACAGTTCCGTTTTCCTGGATCTCATCTGACATTGGATCTCATCTGACATTGGATTTCATTCTCAGAATCAAGTGAGTTTGTTATTGCTAGAACTGTCTAGCTTATGTTTTATTTATAACGATGAGTCTTGCGAATGTAAGGGGTTAACGGTCTTGGTAATCAATTGCAACAATCAACACAGGTTTACTACAATTGTTTCATAATTGGACAAAGCGATACATTGTCTCAGCTAGCACACACGAATATAATGTGCTGCTCATTTAACATTTTTTTTTGCTTTTGATCCTTGCATTGAATTGCACAGCCCGAGCTGTCTGTTTGCATTTCTGATTTCTATATATATATATATATATATCAATAGATATATAGATATAAATATATATATATATATATAAATATATATATATATATATATATATATATATATATATATATATATATATATATATATATATATATAAGATAGAGAGAGAGATAAACACACATATTTTTATTTTTAATAGCGATATCTATCAATCTGTATATCTATCTTTATTTGTTTCTATCTGTTTATTTATCTCAAAATATCTATCAGTATAATTATCTATAGATATTTATCCGGATATTTATCTATAGATATCTATCTTGATATTTATCTATAGATATATATCTATATATATATATATATATTTTTTTTAGATTTTTATCTGTATATATGTCTATAGATATCTATCTGTATATATATCCATAGATATCTATCTTGATATATATCTATAGATATCTAAAGATATCTATAGATATCTATATGGATATCTATCAATAGATTTATCGATATATATAAATTGATACATAGATATCGAGAGATATCAAGAGATATATAGAGATCGATAGATATACACACACACAGTGGTAGGTAGATATACATACACAGACACACATATTCGATAGATATATAGCAATATACACAAACACAAATATATATATAGATATAGATAGATATATATATATATATATAGATATATATTTAGATATACATCGATATATACATATAGATAGATATATAGATATAGATCGATATAAAGATATAGATCGATATATAGATATAGATCTATATAAAGATATAGATCGATATATAGATATAGATAGATATATAGATATAGATATATATATATATATATAGATCGATATATATATATAGATAGATCGAAAGATATATATATATATATATATATATATATATATATATATAGATATATAGATATATAGATATATGTATATAAATATATATAGAGAGAGAGATATAGAGATAGATAGATAGACATAGATAGATAGATAGATAGATATAGATAGATAGACATCGATAGATGAATAGATAGATATCAATATATAGATAGATAAATATATTGATTTAGATATATAGAGATATATATATATATATCTATATACATATATATACATATATATATATATATATATATATATATATATATATATATATATATATATATATTTATATACATATACACACAAACACACATTACTATGTTAATATTATATAATATTAAAATAGTATAATTATGAAACTGTATAGGGGAACGTGTCTATTTTTAATATTTTTTTTTTTTTTTACGTTTATTGAATATGTGTATGTTCAATTCATTTGCACTTTAATGATAATATCTATGAAAGTTGATGTGTTACTTTGTGTAAGTGCTCTAAATATTCTGATAATTTGAATTAATAAATTATATGAATTTTTTATATAAATTCTATTGACTATTTAAAATTAAAAAGTTAATTTTAAATTATATAAGAATTAAAAGTACCTCTCCGTCAGGACCATACCGCCTGCGAAACGCATAGGCCCATAACTGTTGTTAAATTTCGCCATTCTTAGGAGATGTTCTCTATTTATTATTTTGCGGTGATAATCAGCTTCACAAATACAGAATCCATCGTCTGGAATATGGAAAGTAACTTTTGGATTTTCGCCACAACAAATACTCTCCACAATTGTGGGCATAAGCGCACAGTTTCCACATGAGCACCAGGATAGACTAGTTAGTCTTTCAAGATCTTCGGATTCGGTATAACTCTCTTGAGACTGTGTATCAGATTTTTGAGATTCATCGATAATTTCACTTGGATTTCTTCTAGGATCCCATAAATGTGTTTGAGAAACATCAAACAACATGGGTTCAGAATTTCTTTCGTCCATGAATTGTTTCATCTATATACAAATATTAAAATAAATATCATCATTAATATATTTTTTTAAAAAAAATATATATAATCAAGTACATTTTGAAAAATATTTATTATTTCTAAAGGTAACAAATTCTATATCTATTGTTAAAACACAATTTGTAATGTTTTTAATAATTTTATTTACTTTAGATGCAAAAAATATATATAAATTAAATAAACTCAACCAAGATAAAACAAATAATGTGAATACTGTCAGCTAATTTTTTATCTAGTTTATGTGTGATTTTTCAATTAGTAAGGGTTATTGTGTGTAGTCTATTACTTGATACTTTATGTTGGCTTTCTATCTACCTATTTTAAAACTTTACATATAGATATTTAATGTTATTGATTTCAAATGTTTGGAAATCGATATTTATATCAGTATAACTTAATATTATTCTTTAGATTAGTGTTCATTACATATTGTTATGTCTAAATGAGTATAAACTGACATTTATAATATATCTATTGTTATATTGATTTAATTTATAAAAAAAAAAAAAAGGAAAATTCATAAATTAAATAATTCAATATAAAAAAATTATAGAGCATGTGAGACAATGTCTACTCTCATTTTACACCAGACTAGGACAAAATAACATGGCTAATAATCTTTAAAATAATTATTAAAAATTTTTTTTTTTAAATGTTAGAAATAAAATAATAAAATATATAAATTAATTGATTAAATAAAGATATATTGATGAATTACATACAATTTTAAATAATAAAAATAAAAGTTAAATTTTTACCAAGTCTGCTACTTCTTCTTTTGATAGTTGCATGAGTGTTTTTGTGCTCTCATCTACAGTAGGTGAAGCCATTTTTCGAATTTACTATAAAATAAATAGATTTTTTTTAGAGAGATAGAGAGATAAAGATAGATAGAGAGAGAGAGATAGAGAGAGAAAGAGATAGAGAGATAGAGAGAGAAAGAGGAGAGAAAGAGATAGAGAGAGAGAGAGATAGAGAGAGAAAGATATATATATATATATATATATATATATAGAGAGAGAGATATATATATATATATATATATATATATATATATATATATATATATATATAGAGAGAGAGATATAGAGAAAGATATATATATATATATATATATATATATATATAGAGATATATATATATATATATATATATATATATATATATATATATAGAGATATATATATATATATATATATATATATATATATATATATATATATATATATATATATATATATATATATATATATATATATAGTCCATATATGCAAAGTGTAACAGCACCACAGCACAGTCTTACTTCTTAGAGGTGAAAAATTCTTTTATTGAGGTACAACAACCATAAAAAAGCGACGTTTCGGACCTACATGGTCCTTATTCATGCAGGTCCGAAACGTCGCTTTTTTATGGTTGTTGTACCTCAATAAAAGAATTTTTCACCTCTAAGAAGTAAGACTGTGCTGTGGTGCTGTTACACTTTGCATATATGGACTGTATCTTTTGGAGTGTGGCTGATACTCCACAGTAACGAGCACACAAGCTGGAAGCCAGTATTGAAACTTATGGTGCTGGGCTCTAACTATCTACTATATATATATATATATAGAGAGAGAGAGAGATAGAGAAAGAGAGGGATAGAGAGAGATATATATAGAGAAAGAGAGAGATAGAGAGAGAGAGAGATATATATAGATAGAGAGAGAGAGAGACAGACACAGAGAGATAGACAGACAGATACAGAGAAAGAGACAAATAGAGAAACAGATAGAGAGACAGAGAAATAAAGATAGAGAGATAGAGAGACACAGAGAGAGAGACAAAGAGAGAGAGAGAGACATAGAGAGAGAGATAGACACAGAGATAGAGAGACACAGATATAGAGAGATCGAGAGACACAGAGAGATAGAGAGAGAAAGAGAGACAGAGAGAGACAGAGAGAGAGACACAGAGATAGAGAGTGAGACACAGAGATAGAGAGAGAGACTGAGAGATAGACAGAGAGAGAGAGACAGAGAGACATAGAGAGAGACAGAGAGATAGACAGAGAGACAGACAGAGAGACAGAGAGAGAGACAGAGAGAGAGACAGAGAGAGAGACAGAGAGAGAGACAGAGAGATAGAGAGCGAGACAGAGAGATAGAGAGACAGAGAGACAGACAGAGAGACATAGAGAGACAGAGAGAGAGAAATTGAGAGAGAGATAGAGAAACAGAGATACAGATAGAGAGAGATATAGAGAAACAGAGAGAGAGAGAGAGAGAGAGAGATAGAGAGACAGAGAGATAGAGAAACAGAGAGATAGAGAAACAGAGAGATAGAGAGAAAGAGAGATAGAGAGACAGAGAGATAGAGAGACAGAGAGACAGAGATATAGAGACACAGAGAGATAGAGAGACAGAGAGATAGAGAGACAGAGAGATAGAGAGACAGAGAGATAGAGAAACAGAGAGATAGAGAGACAGAGATATAGAGAGACAGAGATATAGAGAGACAGAGATATAGAGAGACAGAGATATAGAGACACAGAGATATAGAGACAGAGATATAGAGAGAGAGATATATAGAGAGAGATATAGAGAGAGATATAGAGAGAGAGATATAGAGAGAGAGATATATAGAAAGAGAGATATAGAGAGAGATAAAGAGAGAGAGAGACACAGAGAGAGACAGACAGATACAGAGAAAGAGACAGATAGAGAAACAGAGAAATAGAGATAGAGAGACACAGAGAGAGAGACAAAGAGAGAGAGACAAAGAGAGAGAGATAGACACAGAGATAGAGAGAAACAGATAGAGAGATCGAGAGACAGAGAGATAGAGAGAGAAAGAGAGACAGAGACAGAGACACAGAGAGAGAGACAGAGAGATATACAGAGAGACAGAGAGAGAGACAGAGAGAGAGACATAGAGAGAGACAGAGAGACAGAGAGAGAGAAAATGAGAGAGAGAGAGAGATAGAGAAACAGAGAGAAAGATAGAGAGAGATAGACAGAGAGAAAGAGATAGACAGAGAGACAGAGAAATATAGAGAGACAGAGATATAGAGAGAAAGAGATAGAGAGAGAAAGAGATAG
>NW_026510811.1:0-100000 GCF_027579735.1 Bombina bombina | reverse complement strand
GTAAACAAGGCAGAACTGCGTTTATATTTACAAAAAAGACTTATATTCAAATAGATGAATGTAATACATATAGAACGTAATGATACTTTGTTATTGTTTCCTTTATTGGATTTACAAATAATGCAAACAAATCGTAATTCCTTTTTTTTTAAATCATCAAATTGCAGATGTAATAAATCGTAAATTATAAGGAGTACAGTTTAAATATGTGAAATATAGAATACAGCTTTAAAATATTACATTTAGAAGTTAATTGCGATTAAGGGTTTGAAATATTATACTAATAACTAAATACCGCTTAGTTCGTTTGAAGTGGCAGAAGCCGTCTTGGACGCTGAAAATCTTGGCAGCAAATGATCCTATCGAATACGCATGCGGGAATTGTGAACGCGCGAACGACATCAATGAGCTTTTATTGGACTCCGCGCATGCGCATTCGATTCAAGCAGGCTGTGACGTAGCTTTCTGGCCGCCGATCGGCCAGAAAGTCTATTGGTAAATACAAACAACGTGACCAGGAAATAAAGTGACTGAGCAGAGACGGGCTGAATTGAAGAGGAAACAAATATGCGGCTAATTGCGGTGAAAAGGGTATTTAGGTGCACAATATAAAAAACTCATGAATGAAACTGCTAATGATTTTTAATCATTTATGTCAATCTGCATAGCTGATGAGATAAGTTTACTTTCACTTAAGACCCTACACCTTACAAGCAATATTACACTTGGAGCAGTATAAAATACCAAAATCAATTAAAAAATATACACATTTACAAAGATATCATGATAGCTTGGTCAAAACTTTGCAAAAGGGGTAATATCAACCTGAAAGTTTCCATTTACATGGTCATTATGGTCAATTCCAAATTTGAAGTAGTACTATAAGCTTACCCTTTTACAATCCGGAGAGATAAAGGATTAGAATATATGCATCAATTAATAGATTTTGATAAACAAAAAATTAAGACATTTAAACAAATTAAAGAAGAATTTACTATTTCTAACCTAAATTATTTTGTGTTTCTCCAAGTTAAGCATTTCAGTGCAACATTAATTAAGGTAAACTCTATAACATTGAGATGGAATAAATTAGAAGACATTATTAATATATATGCCTCAGGGGATTATAAAATTGTATATAGGTTTGTCCACAGATGAAAAAACTCTCATTATAACTAATATTGCACAGAAATGGAGAAACTCTGGCCTAAATGGGTTTTTATAATCTTTGGTAAAAAAAAGCATAACAAGAGTTGAGAAAGCAACGCCATCCCTAGACAGAAGGGAATCGCACTTAAAGCTGTTATACCAAACAAATAAAACTCTGTATAAGTTGAATAAATGGTATGTGGGATCTGATGTTAGATGCATAATGTACGGCCTCCTTGGGGCAAATTTAACCCACTGTGTCCTGGAATGCCAAAAAAATTAACGCCTAGATTACGAGTCTTGCATTAGCCTTAAAAAGCAGCGTTGAGAGGTCCCAACGCTGCTTTTTAACGCCCGCTGGTATTACGAGTCTTGCAGGTACAGGTGTACCGCTCACTTTTTTTCGCGACTCGAAAATACAGCAAATCCACTTACGCCAATAGCGTATCCTATCTTTTTAATGGGATTTTCCTAACCCCAGTATTACGACTCTTCCTAAAAGTGAGTGGTAGACCCTCTCCTGTCAAGACTCCTACCGCATTTGAAAGTCAGTAGTTAAGAGTTTTATGGGCTAACGCCGTAGTATAAAACTCTTAACTAAAGTGCTAAAAAGTACACTAACACCCATAAACTACCTATTAACCCCTAAACCGAGCCCCCCCCCCCACATCGCAAACACTTAAATAAAAATTTTAACCCCTAATCTGCCGAACCGGACATCGCCGCCACTTTAATAAATATATTAACCCCCAAACCGCCAGACTCCCGCCTCGCAAACACTAGTTAAATATTATTAACCCCTAATCTGCCGTCCCTAACATTGCCGACACCTACCTACATGTATTAACCCCTAATCTGCTGCCCCAACGTCGCCACCACTATATTAAATGTATTAACCCCTAAATCTAAGTCTAACCCTAACCCTAACACCCCCCTAACTTAAATATTATTTAATTAAATCTAAATAAAATAACTACAATTAAATAAATGATTCCTATTTAAAACTAAATACTTACCTATAAAATAAACCCTAATATAGCTACAATATTAACTAATAATTGCATTGTAGCTAACTTAGGGTTTATTTTTATTTTACAGGCAAGTTTGTATTTATTTTAACTAGGTACAATAGTTATTAAATAGTTATTAACTATTTAATAACTACCTAGTTAAAATAAAGACAAAAGTACCTGTAAAATAAAACCTTACCTAAGTTACAATTACTCCTAACACTACACTATAAATAAATTAATTACCTACATTAAATTAAATTAATTACAATTAAATAAAATTAACTAAAGTACAAAAAAAAGCAAACACTAAATTACAGAAAATAATAAAATACACGTTTTTTTAAACTAATTACACCTAATCTAATCCCCCTAATAAAAATAAAAAAGCCCCCCAAAATAAAAAAGCCCTACCCTATACTAAATTACAAATAGCCCTTAAAAGGGCTTTTTGCGGGGCATTGCCCCAAAGTAATCAGCACTTTTACCTGTAAAAAAAGTACAATACCCCCCAACATTAAAACCCACCACCCACACATTCAACTCTACTCTAAAACCCACCCAATCCCCCTAAATAAAACCTAACACTAACCCCTTGAAGATCACCCTACCTTGAGAAGTCTTCACCCAACCGGACCGAAGTCCTCAACGAAGCCGGGCGAAGTGGTCCTCCAGACGGGCAGAAGTCTTCATCGAATCCGGGCAGAAGAGGTCCTCCAGACGGGCAGAAGTCTTTATCCAGGCGGCATCTTCTATCTTCATTCATCCGGCGCGGAGCGGGTCCATCTTCAAGACATCCGACACGGAGCATCCTCTTCATCCGACGGCTACTGGAACAATGACGGGTCCTTTAGATGACGTCATCCAAGATGGCGTCCCTTGAATTCCGATTGGCTGATAGAATTCTATCAACCAATCGGAATTAAGGTAGAAAAAATCCTATTGGCTGATACAATCATATGCTATAATAATCTGAATAAATTTAACCTGAACTTTTCTTTTTTAAAGTTATTAGGGTTGCCACCTTTTCTTTAAAAAAATACCGGCCATAAGTGAGGGTGGAGCAAAAAAAGGGCGAGTCACAAAAGTGTGGAGCCAAAAAAGAGATAAATACCATATAGTTACGAAATATATCGTTATAGCTATTAATAGCAAATTTCACCACACAGCACATTACACAAACCCTATGTGCAATTTGCATAAACAAAACAAAACAAAATGAGGTCACCTTCCCACCTATCGCAATCCTTGATCTCATAGATAGGGTATAAAGTCTGCTAAAATTTTATTTAAAAAATATAAGAAAATATGTTGAATATACTATAGCACTTAATGTACATGAGATATGATTTCTATTTCAAACTCTCTCAAAAGGAAAAAAAACTTCAAATACTACATCCCTGTTGTTTCCCTTTACCCAAGTTAAACCTGGGGGAGATCTCATTGTTCACTATTACAGAGGCGGTAGTGTTTGAGTAGACCCTACCTATATATTTTGCAAAGTGGCCTTTTATATTGAATCTGCTTAAACAAGATGTTAAATATGGCCATTCCACCCTATCGAAAGGCCTTCTCTGCATCTGGAGCCAAAAGGAGTGCATTTGGTATTATTGGCTTTTTTTCTTGTTTTTTCAAAAATAATTCACATAAACTGTACAAATGTTTTCAGTTGATGACCTGCCTTGTATAAACCCTGTTTGATCACCTCTGGAAGCATTGTTTTTAACCTAGATGCTAAAATTTTGTTTGTAATCTTATAGTCTTGATTAAGGAGCGAGATAGGGCGGTACGAGGTGACATTTAGCGGATCCTTGCCACTTTTGGGGATCACAATGGTATTGGCAGCCAAAAAGGCCTCGGAGGGTGGAATGTTACCAAAAAAAAATAAGCGTTAAATAGCTCTGTCAGGGTATTCACTATCTGGGTATTCAGGATTTTATACCATTCTATAGGTAGTTAATCCGGACCAGGTGATTTCCCCGCTGTCAACCCTAGTAAGGTTTTATTGACTTCCTCATTTGTTTTAGGAGCTTTTAATGTCTTCTGATGAGTTTGAGTGATCTTTGGAATATTAATATTACTATTTTTTTTTACTATGCCCTTGCTCTTTATTCTTCTTTATTGGAGTAGTAATTCTGAAATTCCTCAACCAAGTCCGGGTTTGTTTTGAAGATCTTTGCACTTTTATTAATGAGGCCAGGAGTTTCCCCGAACGGTTACCAAATCTATAATATTGTCTTTAAGTTTTTTAATGCCCCTAGCTGCCTGCTGGGATAGGTTTAAATCCATTTTTTTTATCTGAAAAATATTTCCTCCGCCAGCAAATCTGACTTAATCAATAGATAGTTACTATAAGAGTTTGTTAATTTCTCACTTAGGTATTTGAATTGTTTCTGGGTGGCCTTATTATATTTTATAACATAAGAGGCGATCTCTCCTCTAATTACTGCCTTTCCTGCCTCCCATAATGTTTGTATATTACTAAATCCCTTATTGTTACTTAGTTATTCTTCCTATTTTGTGCTAATAAATTCTTCCGAGCCGTATAGGAATTTATGGAATTTAAAGCCGGGAGGTCCAAGCTGTTCCTTACTAACTTGTATTTTTAAATCTACTGGTCTCAGATTACTATATCATTAGTCTTAACTTCTTCTATTCGACTTGCTCTGCAGCCCTTGTTGTTTAATTTGTTACACACAAGTATAAGCTTTATTATAGCTCTGACTATGTCTGCTGCATAGTGCTGAAAGATTACAATTTTCTTTCCCTGAAACATAATATTACCAATTTGTTGGTATGCACTAAACACAAGCATTTTAGTTTTAAGGCTTAAAAATTCCACAATTACTGGTGTGACAGACCCCTCTGTCAGTACTGGAAGGGTTAACTTTGTTCAGCTTTGAGAAACTATTTTTTGAAAACATGTTTCCTGACATCAGCTATTGTTTACTGTAATTAAGTTTAAGTGATAAGCGTTCACATTGTTTAATCAGACTGCCAGGTGTCAAGAAGGACTCCCTTTTTTTCTTGTGTTTAATTATTTGGTTAAGTAATGTAATACTATTGTATCCTGTAAAAGGGCGTCTTCCCTCTATCTAATGTACTTTACTCTTCCAATCCCCCACCTAGGGAGTGTCAACAAGGTGGGAGACCTGCATAAATACTGGGCATATAGCCCTCAATAAAACACATTCTGTTTTACCCTCAAGATGGAGCTTGGTCTCATGTTTGGGGGGAATTAACTGGGTTCGTGTGTTGCTGATCCCGTTTTCAGGGCATCTTTCATCTGGTATTAAACCTTGATATCCGGGTTATACCATAACAACTGGTGGCAAGCGACGGGATGAACCTCATCGCCCAGAAGAGCTACCCTTAAAGACCTGCTAGAACAACGGGGCCGACAAGCCAGTAACCTCAGGAAGAAGGGAGATTATTGCAATACTGACTGAGATGGATGGAGTACCATGGCCCGAAGGAACCAATGAGCCCAGCATATCAGACAGAACCCCCGAAGAAGCAAGCTTTGACCGGGCGGTTAAAATAAGACTGGCACATTATGGCCCCAACACGTCTGCCGAAATTATCGACCGGGTCATAATAGCTGTGGAGGCCAACCTACTTTGCCAAAGCGGCATTGCAGCAGCCCAAGTCACAGCAACCCCAGTGGAAAAAAGAAAGGTACATTTTGCAGCTTTTAAAAACTTCCTGGAAACAGAAGGAGAGATTGATGGGTACCTTGCGGATTTTGAGAAGCAATGTGCCCTACACAAGGTACCTGCAGAGGACTGGGTCACGATATTATCCGGAAAATTATCCGGCTGGGCTAGCGAGGCTTTTCGGCCATTCCGGATGAGGAAGTCGGGGATTATAATGCTGTAAAAGAGGCGCTGCTCTCCAGGTATGCGATTACACCGGAGGCATACAGGAGGCGGTTCAGAGACACTGTTAAACTAGCTGGAGATTCCTACGTTGAGTGGGCATGTAAGGTGCACCGCACAGCAGCTCACTGGATGGTGGGGTGCCAAGCTGTATCTGGGGAAGAGGTGCTGCAGCTATTCCTGTTGGAACATTGCTTTGACAAGTTATCAGCAGGAGTTAGAGAGTGGGTTCGGGACCTTAAACCCTCCACCCTGCATGAAGCTGCTCGCCTGGCAGATGAGTATACGGATGCCCGCAAACTGGACACTGCTACCACTAAGCGCCCTGCCAGAGTGGAGTACCGATCCACAGTCACCCCAGCAGCTACCAGTTACCAACCCCCGGCGCACCGCTCTACCACACCGCCTCCAGCCACAAACACAAAGTTTAAGTGAAAAGCGTTCACATTGTTTAATCAGACTGCCAGGTGTCAAGAAGGACTCCCTTGTTTTCTTGTGTTTAATTGTTTATTTGGTTAAGTAATGTAATTCTATTGTATCCTGTAAAAGGGTGTCTTCCCTCTATCTAATGTACTATACTCTTCCAATCCCCCACTTAGGGAGTGTCAACCAGGTGGGAGACCTGCATAAATACTGGGCATATAGCCCTCAATAAAACACATTCTGTTTTACCCTCAAGATGGAGCTTGGTCTCATGTTTTGGGGGAATTAACAGGGTTCGTGTGTTGCTGATCCCGTATTCAGGGCATCTTTCATCTGGTATTAACCCTTGATATCTGGGTTATACCATAAAAACTGGTCTAGGGAGAGTACAAGTATTATGTCTCATAGGGTTAGTCCTATATACTCTTGCTGTACAGAGAGGCTCTTTCTCTTTTGATAGACCCACTAGTGCTGGTAATTGTGTTTCTACAAATTATTTTGAATCGGTTTTCTTTATTGTTTTGGAAATACCCAGTATTCTTAATTTTTTTCTGCCTAGAGTGGTTTTCTAGGGTTTCTATTCTCAACATTAAAGATTACACATATATTTGACAATATAAACCCTTAATGTGGGGTTTTCTTAATCAGAGGACCTGATTTCCTTACTACAAAGGGCATAAAACCTGAAACATCGCCTATTAGAAGAGGAGTGATATCTATCTCTGCTGTGGTTGGCTTAAGAATGTTAAAATCTACAAGTTGTCATTTGTGTAAAGGAGGTGGGCCAGCATCTACCTTAAAGATCTACCGCAAGTGATTTAGCTGTTTGGCAGTCTTCATTTTGACCTGATAAAATAAAATATTTTTCCTGCTGTGCCTACAAGAGGACTGTAAAAAGCCAATGGTTTCCTCACTCGATTGACTGTCACATCTATAGGGGTGCCAAGCCGTATCTGGGGAAGAGGTGCTGCAGCTATTCCTGTTGGAACATTGCTTTGACAAGTTATCAGCAGGAGTTAGAGAGTGGGTTCGGGACCTTAAACCCTCCACCCTGCATGAAGCTGCTCGCCTGGCAGATGAGTATACGGATGCCCGCAAACTGGACACTGCTACCACTAAGCGCCCTGCCAGAGTGGAGTACCGACCCACAGTCACCCCAGCAGCTACCAGTTACCAACCCCCGGCGCACCGCTCTACCACACCGCCTCCAGCCACAAACTATCCTCAGACAGCCCGGTTCAACTCACGGGACTACTCACAACCTATTCGGTGCTTTGGATGTAAGCAACTAGGGCACAAAAGACCAGAATGTCCCCTAAACACAGCGAACCAAGCACAGTCCTGGAGGAGACCCGCAGGCGGAAACCCACATAACCCTCAGCCTGCTGCCCACTGCGTAGAGGAGGAAGAATGCTGGGGCATCCTACATGAAGCAGACCCCGTGCAAGCTGCCCACCGGGATAACCGGCAACAGCATCGGCAACTGTTTAAAGTGAATGGGAAGGAGGTCAATGGTCTACGGGATACTGGTGCTACCATGACCTTGCTCCAAAAGAACTTGGTGTCTGAGAACCAGCACACCGGAGACACTGTGGCTGTGAGGGTAGCAGGGGGCGCTGTGTTCCGCCTACCTGTTGCCCGGGTACATTTGGATTGGGGAGTGGGCTCTAGACATGTGAATGTGGGGGTCATGAAGGACTTACCAGTTGATGTTCTCCTTGGAAATGACTTGGCCCCCTTGTTTCTGCCTACGCTCCTATGGGTCCCGCCGATGTTAACCCTGTGACTACCTGTGCCCAGATCTGTGCTACCGAGACCGACCCACCTGCTGCTAAGCCCCAGGACGCTGAGCTCAGTAAATCTCTATCCGCTATTGATACGTGGAAGTCCCGTTACAACGCGGTGATGAAGGAGAAGAGTCAAGTAGAGGATGAAATGGTCACGTTAAATAATCACGTAACAGTGCTAGCGGGAGAGAAGAGGAGCACAGAGGAAAAAGCACGTTTAGAACGGGAATCTCTGCTAGACAAGCTGCACAGACAGACCGCAGAAAACACCAGCTTGAGAGTGGAACATGAAACAGTAAAGACAAACTTAGCGACACTGGAGAAAAAGCTGATGCTGGCTCATAGTGAGGTACAGCAACTCAAGGGCAACTTACGTCAGTATGAAGGGCTTGTGGATACCTATAAAGAGCAGGTACAAAAAACTCATAAAGAAGCCGATGAGATTTGTCTCCAACTGGAAAGAAGCGTCTCTGAAAACGAAAACTTGAAGGACTATTGTTTACTGTAATTAAGTTTAAGTGATAAGCGTTCACATTGTTTAATCAGACTTCCAGGTGTCAAGAAGGACTCCCTTGTTTTCTTGTGTTTAATTGTTTATTTGGTTAAGTAATGTAATTCTATTGTATCCTGTAAAAGGGCGTCTTCCCTCTATCTAATGTACTATACTCTTCCAATCCCCCACTTAGGGAGTGTCAACCAGGTGGGAGACCTGCATAAATACTGGGCATATAGCCCTCAATAAAACACATTCTGTTTTACCCTCAAGATGGAGCTTGGTCTCATGTTTCGGGGGAATTAACTGGGTTTGTGTGTTGCTGATCCCGTAATCAGGGCATCTTTCATCTGGTATTAACCCTTGATATCTGGGTTATACCATAAAAACTGGTCTAGGGAGAGTACAAGTATTATGTCTCGTAGGGTTAGTCCTATATACTCTTGTTGTACAGAGAGGCTCTTTCTCTTTTGATAGACCCACTAGTGCTGGTTATTGTGTTTCTACAAATTATTTTGAATCGGTTTTCTTTATTGTTTCGGAAATACCCAGTATTCTTAATTTTTTTCTGCCTAGAGTGGTTTTCTAGGGTTTCTATTCTCAACATTAAAGATTACACATATATTTGACAATATAAACCATTAATGTGGGGTTTTGTTAATCAGAGGACCTGATTTCCTTACTACAAAGAACATAAAACCTGAAATATCGCCTATTAGAAGAGGAGTGATATCTATCTCTGCTGTGGTTGGCTTAAGAATGTTAAAATCTACAAGTTGTCATTTGTGTAAAGGAGGTGGGCCAGCATCTACCTTAAAGATCTACCGCAAGTGATTTAGCTGTTTGGCAGTCTTCATTTTGACCTGATAAAATAAAATATTTTTCCTGCTGTGCCTACAAGAGGACTGTAAAAAGCCAATGGTTTCCTCACTCGATTGACTGTCACATCTATAAAGGTCATGTGATATCAAGCACCACTTGCATCCTTGGGGTCCTTTTTCACTCTTTTTTTGGATTGGACGATAAGAACTATTGTATTATATTATATGAATCCTGTAATTTATGTAATCTGTAAAGCTATTCATTTTGTTTAAAGTGTTCTGGGGTAGGCTGGCCGTGCTTCTATTTGACTGCTTTAGCTGGAAAGTTGGTTAACAATGTTGCAGTAGTGGCTATTTGACTGGTATACAATTTATCTTATAATTTAAGCATAATAAGGTTTTGATAACTACTACTTTCAAAGGGACAGTCAAGTCCAAAATGAACTTTCATGATTCTGATAGGGCATGTAATTTTAAACAACTTTCCACTTTACTTTTAGCACCAATTTTGCTTTGTTCCTTTGGTATTGTTTGTTGAAAGCTAAACCTAGGAGGTCGATATGCTAATTTTTTAGACTTTGAAGGCCGCCTCTAATATGAATGCATTTTGACATTTTTTTACCACTAGAGGGTGTTAGTTCATGTGTTTCATATAGATAACATTGAGCTCACACACATGTAGTTAACTAGGAGTGGGCACTGATTGGCTAAAATGCAAGTCTTTTAAAAGAAATAAAATAAGGCGGCAGTTTGCAGAGGCATAGATGCAAGGTTATTACAGAGGTAAAAAGTATATTAATATAACAGTGTTGGTTATGTAAAACTGGGGAATGGGTAATAAAGGGATTATCTATCTTTTTAAACAACAAAATTCTGGTGTTGACTGTCCCTTTAAGCTCTTGTAAATAATTTAGCATAAGGTTCAAGACTACAGCATATGGAAAAGTTTCTTGTAAATAATACCATGCCGCCCAAAAACAATCCTGGGGATAATCAAGTAAGAACCTCACTAGATTAACTTACTGAAAAACCTCAATAGCAGATACAGAAGGTTCACAATTGATAGTTCAGAAAGATATTCAGATTTTATCCCAGGAAATCAGGTGCTTCCCGGATAGATAGGGAGAAGCTGAGCAAATGATATCAGACATAGGGGCCCATTTATCAAGCTACGAACGGAGCTTGAAGGGCTGTGTTTCTGGCGAGTCTTTAGACTCGCCAGAAACACCAGTTATGAAGCAGCGGTCTAAAGACCGCTGCTCCATAACCCTGTCCGCCTGCTCTGATGAGGCAGACAGGAATTGACACCTCCCTGCTGGATGCCGATTGGCCGCGAGTCAGCAGGGGGCGGGGTTGCACCAGCAGCTCTTGTGAGCTGCTGGTGCAATGTTAAATGTGGAGAGCGTATTGCTCTCCGCATTCAGCAAGGTCTTGTGGACCTGATCCGCACTGTCGGATCAGGGCCGCAAGACCTTTGATAAATAGGCCCCATTGAAGATTACAATACTCACCTTAATGATAGGTTGTTGGAATTGGAGAAACAAAACAAGCAAAAACTCGTAATACCAGCGCTATTGTACCACTGATTGTATATAAGCCCACTGATGACATCATGATCTTGGCTGCATAGGGCATCCAATCACAAAAGGCTCATTAGTTGGATTCAACAGACTGTCATTGCTATTCAGCAGAGTGCCTAGAAGCAGCCCAGATCATGATGTCATCAGTGGGCTGAGCTTGGCAGCCATTCATTTTAAAATAACTTTTTTACTGTTCCTGCTGCATGATATAGAAAAGGTGCAGGAGGCTATTTGCAGCTTAATCTAAGGTAAGACTTTAAGATCACCAAGGTGTAGACTGTCCCTTTAACTCATGCAAAGTCAGCTTAGAGCAGCAATGTACTACTGGGAGCTAGCTGAGCATATCTGGTGAGCCAATGACAAGAGGCACATGTGTGTAGCCACCAGTCAGCCCGTAGTAGTACATACGTTTAATACGTTAATTTGATATTGTTTTATGTACTGTTAAAGGGACAGTAAAGTCAAAATTAAACTTAAATGGATTGGATAGAACATGACATCTCAATTTTCCAATTTACATATATTATCAAGTGTCCTTAGTTCTCTTGGTATCCTTTGTTAAAGAGTAATCCTAGGTGAACTCAGGAGTGTGTACGTGTCTTCAGCCAGCAGAGTTTCCAACAACATTTATAGCAATGTTTTATTTTATATATAGTAACAAACACTGCTGCACAGTGCTAAATACACGTGCATGCCCCTAAGCTAATATCAGACTACTAGGTTTACTCTTTAACAAAGGACACCAAAAGAACAAAGCAAATTAAATAATAGAAGTAAATTGTAAAGTTTGGTAAAATTGCTGCTCTCTCTCAATAATCAGCGTTTAACTTTGACTGTCAGTTTTGTTTTCTGTCTTTAACCCCTTAACGACCGACGACGTATGGGGTACGTCCTCTAAAAAAATCCAGTTAATGACCGAGGACGTACCCAGTATGAACTCGGTCTTGGAAAGCGGTGGAAGCGATCCTGATCACTTCCAGCCGCTTTTCGGTTATTGCAGTGGCCCTCTCTGCACCGGACATCGATGGCCGCAGTCGTTGGTGGGTGGGAGCTGATGTGGGATGCAGGTGGGTGGCCACCGATGAGTGCTTGCGGTAAGAAGTTGGCGTGGTCATTGGGGGCACACACAGACATGCGTGCATGCAGGGGGGCGGCGGGCAGGCAAGTGCACGGGGCGGGAGTGGGTGTGAACCGCTACACTAGAGAAAAATGTAATTGTAATAAGTGGAAGAAAGGGGAGAGGGAATGGGTAAATAAAAGATCTAAGGGGTCTGGGAGGGGTAGGGGGTTGGTCTTTGGAGGGGAAGCTATACTACAGAATAAAAAAAAAAAATATCTATTTTTTTTGTAAACTGGGTATTGGCAGACAACTGCCAATACCCAGGTTGGCTCCCAATAAGGTAGAGGGTGAGGGTTATAGAGCTGTTTGGGGGGGATCTGGGAAGTTGGGGGCTAAGGGGGGATCCTACACAGCAGCATATGTAAATATGCTAAAAACATATTTTTTTTTTAAAAAAAATACCTTTTATTTTAGTACTGGCAGACTTTCTGCCGGTACTTAAGATGGCGGGACAATTGTGGGGTAGGGGAGGGAAGAGAGCTGTTTAGAAGGGTTCAGGGGGTATGATGTGTCAGGTGGGAGGCTGATATCTACACTAAAACTAAAATTAACCCTGCAAGCTCCCTAATTAACCGCTTCACTGCTAGACATAATACACGTGTGATGAGCCAAAGCCATATATGTCTGCTATTTCTGAACAAAGGGGATCCCAGAGAAGCATTTACAACTATTTGTGCCATAATTGCCCAAGTTGTTTGTAATTAATTTCAGTGAGAAACCTAAAGTTTGTGAAAAAGTGAACGATTTTTTTTATTTGATCGCATTTGGCAGTGAAATTGTGGCATGACATATACCAAAATGGGTCTAGATTAATACTTTGGGTTGTCTACTACACTAAATTAAAAGCTAAAATTAACCCTGCAAGCTCCCTAATTAACCCCTTCACTGCTTGGCATAATACACGTGTGGTGCGCAGTGGAAATTAGCGGCCTTCTAATTACCAAAAAGCAACGCCAAAGCCATATATGTCTGCTATTTCTGAACAAAGGGGATCCCAGAGAAGCATTTACAACCATTTATGCAATAATTGCACAAGTTGTTTGTAAATAATTTCAGTGAGAAACCTAAAGTTTGTGAAAAAAATTGTGAAAAAGTGAACAATCTTTTTTATTTGATCGCATTTGGCAGTCAAATGGTGGCATGAAATAGACCAAAATAGGCCTAGATCAATACTTTGGGATGTCTTCTGAAAAAATATATATACATGTCAAGGGATATTCAGGGATTCCTGAAAGATATCAGTGTCCCAATGTAGCTAGCGCTAATTTTGAAAAAAAGTGGTTTGGAAATAGCAAAGTGCTACTTGTATTTATTGCCATAAAACTTGAAAAAAAAGCAAAGAACATGTAAACATTGGGTATTTCTAAACTCAGGACAAAATTTAGAAACTATTTAGCATGGGTGTTTTTTGCTGGTTGTAGATGTGTAACAGATTTTGGGGGTCAAAGTTAGAAAAAGTGTGTTTTTTCAATGTTTTCCTCATATTTTATATTTTTTTATAGTAAATTATAAGATATGATGAAAACAATGGTATCTTTAGAAAGTCCATTTAATGTAGAGAAAAACGGTTTATAATATGTGTGGGTACAGTAAATGAGTAAGAGGAAAATTACAACTAAACACAAACACCGCAAAAATATAAAAATAGCCTTGGTCCCAAACAGACAGAAAATGGAAAAGTGATGTGGTCATTAAGGGGTTAATGAGGTTTTCCTAATTATTCTGTGATATTGTGTTTTTAATTATACAAAAAACACAAAATACTGGTCTGGATTACAATCAGTTTTTATTTGCATATAAAAAACATTGTATATCATTATAGTAAAAAGCAGCATTACATGATATATGCACACAATGGTATAAATATACCTAACACTTGTGCTCTTGATACAAAGGGATTCATCAGATATATAATGTTCCCTTTATATATACAGTGTGTGCTATTATCAGTTCTTGTGGCTTCTAACTAACATGAAAACATCTAACAGGCATAATATCAAGTTACAGAACATGACACACATATTACTTACCCAGTATACATATAGGTTATAGTAGCCATTTAAATTAAACTGATTATGATCACGTATGTACAGGTTACTGATATTGTGTCTCATTAAATAAAATCAGTTTCCCCTCAGTAATTCCTCTGGTATATAACATGTACAATGCTAAGCATCTATTGCTATAAGAAAAGGTTTATCCACATAATGTGCACATTAAATATATCTCCCAGATGTCAATCATTTGAGACTGATGTTCTTGTTAATATAATTCTCTAACACTCTATTCATATAAAGACTCCTTTATTCTGTAAATGTAATTATTTTCTCCCCTATGTAAATCAAATGTACAACTCCTTACACTGGCATATTAATAAACAACACTGGGGGTGCTTTGGTCGTGAATGGTTGTGTAAGCTGGGTAGTATGAGGACAGATTTCTTTCATGTAATTAGCAAGAGTCCATGAGCTAGTGACGTATGGGATATACATTCCTACCAGGAGGGGCAAAGTTTCCCAAACCTTAAAATGCCTATAAATACACCCCTCACCACACCCACAATTCAGTTTTACAAACTTTGCCTCCGATGGAGGTGGTGAAGTAAGTTTGTGCTAGATTCTACGTTGATATGCGCTCCGCAGCAAGTTGGAGCCCGGTTTTCCTCTCAGCGTGCAGTGAATGTCAGAGGGATGTGAGGAGAGTATTGCCTATTTGAATGCAGTGATCTCCTTCTACGGGGTGTATTTCATAGGTTCTCTGTTATCGGTCGTAGAGATTCATCTCTTACCTCCCTTTTCAGATCGACGATATACTCTTATTTATATACCATTACCTCTGCTGATTCTCGTTTCAGTACTGGTTTGGCTTTCTACAAACATGTAGATGAGTGTCCTGGGGTAAGTAAATCTTATTTTCTGTGACACTCTAAGCTATGGTTGGGCACTTTGTTTATAAAGTTCTAAATATATGTATTCAAACATTTATTTGCCTTGACTCAGAATGTTCAACTTTCCTTATTTTTCAGACAGTCAGTTTCATATTTGGGATAATGCATTTGAATTAATCTTTTTTTTCTTACCTTCAAAAATTTGACTCTTTTTTCCCTGTGGGCTGTTAGGCTCGCGGGGGCTGAAAATGCTTCATTTTATTGCCTCATTCTTGGCGCGGACTTTTTTGGCGCAAAAATTCTTTTCCGTTTCCGGCGTCATACGTGTCGCCGGAAGTTGCGTCATTTTTTGACGTTATTTTGCGCCAAAAATGTCGGCGTTCCGGATGTGGCGTCATTTTTGGCGCCAAAAGCATTTTAGGCGCCAAATAATGTGGGCGTCTGATTTGGCGCTAAAAAATATGGGCGTCGCTTTTGTCTCCACATTATTTTAGTCTCATTTTTTCATTGCTTCTGGTTGCTAGAAGCTTGTTCTTTGGCATTTTTTCCCATTCCTGAAACTGTCATTTAAGGAATTTGATCAATTTTGCTTTATATGTTGATTTTTTTTTTTGTCTTACATATTGCAAGATGTCTCACGTTGCATCTGAGTCAGAAGATACTACAGGAAAATCGCTGTCTAGTGCTGGAGCTACCAAGCTAAGTGTATCTGCTATAATTTTTGGTATCTGTTTCTCCAGCTGTTGTTTGTATTGCATGTCATGACAAACTTATTAATGCAGATAAAATTTCCTTTAGTACTGTTACATTACCTGTTGCTGTTCCGTCAACATCTAATTTTCAGAGTGTTCCTGATAAACATAAGAGATTTTATTTTTTTAAATCCATTAAGAAGGCTATGTCTGTTATTTCTCCTTCTAGTTTACATAAAAGTCTTTTAAAACTTCTCTTTTTTCAGATGAATTTTTAAATGAACATCATCATTCTGATACTGATAAATCTTTGTATTTGTTCAAGATGGAATTTATTCGTTCTTTATTTAAAGAAGTATTAATTGTATTAGAAATAGAGGATTCTGGTCCTCTTGATACTAAATCTAAACGTTTAAATAAGGTTTTTAAATCTCCTGTAGTTATTCCAGAAGTGTTTAATCTCCCTGATGCTATTTCTGAAGTAATTTCCAGGGAATGGAATAATTTGGGTAATTCTTTTACTCCTTCTAAACGTTTAAGCTATTATATCCTGTGCCATCTGACAGATTAGAGTTTTTTTGGGACAAAATCCCTAAGTTTATGGGGCTGTCTCTACTCCTGCTAAATGTACTACTATTCCTACGGCAGATAGTACTTTATTTTAGGAAAATTGAATCCTTTCTAAGAAAAGCTTACTTATGTTCAGGTAATCTTCTTAGACCTGCTATATTTTTAGCGGATGTTGTTGCAGCTTCAACTTTTTGGTTAGAAGCTTTAGCGCAACAAGTAACAGATCATAATTTTATAGCATTATTATTATTCTATAACATGATAATAATTTTATTGGTGATACCATCTTTTGATATCATTAGAGTTGATGTCAGGTATATGTCTCTAGCTATTTTAGCTAGAAAAGCTTTATGGATTAAACTTGGAATGCTGATATGTCTTCTAAGTCAACTTTACTTTCCCTTTCTTTCCAGGGTATTAAATTATTATCTCAATTGTTTCTGGAAGGAAGGGAACTTTTTTACCAAAGGATAAAAAATCTAAGGTAAATTTAGGTCTAATAATCTTTTTCGTTCCTTTCCTCTCAACAAGGAACAAAAGCCTGATCCTTTATCCTCAGGAGCGGTATCAGTTTGGAAACTATTTCCAGTTTGGAATATATCCAAGCCTTATAGAAATCTATAGCCAGCTCCTAAGTACCCATGTAGGTGCGGCCCTTATTCCAGCTCAGCTGGTATGGGACAGATTACGTTTTCTTCAAAGAAATTTGGATCAATTCCGTTCTCAATCTCTGGTTTCAGAGCATTGTTTCAGAAAGGTACAGAATTAGCTTCAGTTAAGGCCTCCTGCTAAGAGATTTTTTTCTTTCCCGTGTCCCAGTTAACACAGCAAAGGCTCAGCATTTCTGAAATGTGTTTCAGATCTAGAGTTGGTTGGAGTAATTATGCCAGTTCCGGTTCTGGAACAGGGGCTGGGGTTTTATTTTATCTCTTCATTGTACCAAAGAAGGTCAATTCGTTCAGACCAGTTCCCGGATCTATCAATATTGAATCGTTATGTAAGGATACCAACATTCAAGATGGTTACTGTAGGACTATCCTGCTTTTTGTTTAGCAAGGGCATTATATGTCTACAATAGATTTACAGGATGTGTATCTGCATATTCCGATTCATCCAGATCACTTTTAGTGTCTGAGATTCTCTTTTTAGACAAGCATTACCAGTTTTTTTGGCTCTACCGTTTGGCCTAGCCTCAGTTCCAAGAATTTTTTTTTTTCAAAGGTTCTCGGTGCCCTTCTTTCTGTAATCAGAGAACAGGGTTTTGGTATTTCCTTATTTGGACGATATCTTGGTATTTGCTCAGTCTTCTCATTTTCGAAGAATCTCATACGAATCGACTTGTGTTGTTTCTTCAAGTTCATGGTTGGAGGTTCAATTTACCAATCAGTTCATTGATTCCTCAGACAAGGGTAACCTTTTTAGGTTTCTAGATAGATTCAGTGTCTATGACTCTGTCCTTGTCAGACAAGAGAAGTTTAACATTGATATCAGCTTGTCAAAACCTTCAGTCACAATCATTCCCTTTGGTAGCCTTATGCATGGAAATTTTAGGTTTTAGGACTGCCGCATCAGATGCGATCTCCTTTGCTCGTTTTCACATGCGACCTCTTCAGCTCTGTATGCTGAACCAATGGTGCAGGGATTACTCAAAGATATCTCAATTAATATCTTTAAACCGATTATACGACACTCTCTGACATGGTGGACAGATCACCATCGTTTAGTTCAGGGGGCTTCTTGTTCTTCCGACCTGGACTATAATCTCAACAGATGCAAGTCTTACAGGTTGGGGAGCTGTGTGGGGGTATCTGACGGCACAAGGGGTTTGGGAATCTCAGGAGGTGAGATTTCCGATCAATATTTTGGAACTCCGTGTAATTTTCAGAGCTTTTCAGTCTTGGCCTCTTCTGAAGAGAGAGTTGTTCATTTGTTTTCAGATAGACAATGTCACAACTGTGACATACATCAATCATCAAGGAGGGACTTACAGTCCTCTGGTTATGAAAGAAGTATCTCGAATTTTGGTTTGGGCGGAATCCAGCTCCTGTCTAATCTCTGCGGTTCATATCCCAGGTATGGACAATTGGAAAGCGGATTATCTCAGTCGCCAAACGTTGCACCTGGGCGAATGGTCTCTTCACCCAGAGGTGTTTCCTCAGATTGTTCAAATGTGGGAACTCCCAGAAATAGATCTGATGGCTTCTCATCTAAACAAGAAACTTCCCTGGTATCTGTCCGGATCCCGGGATCCTCGGGCGGAGGCAGTGGATGCATTATTTCTTCCTTTCAAGTGTCATCCTGCCTATATCTTTCCGCCTCTAGTTCTTCTTCCAAGGGTATTCTCCAATATTCTAAAGGAATGCTCGTTTGTCCTGCTGGTAGCTCCAGCATGGCCTCACAGGTTTTGGTATGCGGATCTTGTCCGGATGGCCTCTTGCCAGCTGTGGACTCTTCCGTTAAGACCAGTCTTTCTGTCTCAAAACCTTAATTTTAAGGTATGGAGTTTGAACGCTTGATTCTTGGTCAAAGAGGTTTCTCTGACTCTGTGATTGATACTATGTGACAGGCTCGTAAATTTGTATCTAGAGAGATATATTATAGAGTCTGGAAGACTTATATTTCTTAGTGTCTTTCTCATCTTTTTTCTTGGCATTCTTTTTGAATACCGAGAATTTTACAGTTTCTTCAGGATGGTTTAGATAAAGGTTTGTCTGCAAGTTCCTTGAAAGACAAATCTCTGCTCTTTCTGTTCTTTTTCACAGAAGGTTTGCTAATCTTCCTGATATTTATTGTTTTGTACAACCTTTGGTTCGTATAAAACCTGTCATTAAGTCAATTTCTCCTCCTTGGAGTTTGAATTTGGTTCTGGGGGCTCTTCAAGCTCCTCCTTTTGAACCCATGCATTATTTGGTCGTTATATTACTTTCTTGGAAAGTTTTGTTTCTTTTGGACATCTCTTCTGCCAGAAGAGTCTCTGAATTATCTACTCTTTTTTGTGAGTCTCCTTTTCTGATTTTGCATCAGGATAAGGCGGTGCTGCGAACTTCTTTTGAATTTTTTACTTAAGGTTGTGAATTCTAACAACATTAGTAGAGAAATTGTGGTTCCTTCATTATGTCCTGATCCTATGAATTCTAAGGAGAAATCATTGCATTCTTTGGATGCTGTTAGAGCTTTGTAATATTATGTTGAAGCTACTAAGTCTTTCCGAAAGACTTCTAGTCTATTTGTCATCTTTTCCGGTTCTAGAAAAGGCCAGAAAGCTTCTGCCATTTCTTTGGCATCTTGGTTGAAATCTTTATTTCATCATGCCTATGTTGAGTCGGGTAACACTCCGCCTCAAAGGATTACAGCTCATTCTACTAGGACAGTTTCTACTTCCTGGGCGTTTAGGAATGAAGCTTCGGTTGATCAGATTTGCAAAGCAGCAACTTGGTCCTTTTTGCATAATTTTACTAAATTCTACCATTTTGATGTGTTTACTTCTTTTGAAGCAGTTTTTGGTAGAAACGTACTTCAGGCAGTGTTTTCAGTTTGAATCTTCTGCTTATGTTTTTTTATTAAAATTTTATTCTGGGTTTGAATATCCCTAAGTTTAAAGAATCATACAAGCGGGCTCTCATGTTGATAATGATCACTGGGGCGAAAAAATTAATCCCAAAACAATGGAAAACTCCTAATGTTCCAACATTGGGGGAGTGGCGATCTGCAGTGGACGACTTGTTAGTCCTAGAGAGATTACACTACACCAAAACTAACCAGTTGGCTACCCATGAAATGATGCTGGCTAGTTGGAGGGGCACTCCTGTATAGATAGTGGGGCACAAAGGCGTATCCATGTAGCTCAGGCTTTCAGTGGTTGTGTTTTTTTTTTTTTTTTTCCCTATCCCCCTTATGCCTCCCCTCCTTTCTCCACCTCTAAAGACTTTTCCACCCTTTTTTCTTCCTCCTTCTCTCTCTTACTCTTGAATTTCTACTTAATGATGTATCACCTGGCACGCTCGATCAGTTACTTGATTATTTGATGGGTTTAATGTAAAGGTTTCACTTTGTTTTACAAAGAAAAATGTTGAAAATTCAAGCTTAAAGCAGAGACATATGACTCCAGCTAACTTAAGGCCTTGGGCCTGTAAATGCATTGGGACTTATATCTACCCACAAGAGAATGTTCTGGATTATAAGGACTTAACTCTCCCCAATGTAATAATAATGCTCAATGTCTCCATTTTGTTGTATTATTGAATGTTTTGAACAATAAAGCTTGTTTACAAAAAAAAATAAAAAATTATTCTGGGTGTGGATTATTTTCAGCAGGAATTGGCTGTCTTTATTTTATCCCTCCCTCTCTAGTGACTCTTGCGTGGAAAGATCCACATCTTGGGTAATCATTATCCCATACGTCACTAGCTCATGGACTCTTGCTAATTACATGAAAGAAAAACATAATTTATGTAAGAACTTACCTGATAAATTCATTTCTTTCATATTAGCAAGAGTCCATGAGCTAGTGACGTATGGGATATACATTCCTACCAGGAGGGGCAAAGTTTCCCAAACCTTAAAATGCCTATAAATACACCCCTCACCACACCCACAATTCAGTTTAACGAATAGCCAAGAAGTGGGGTGATAAAAAAGTGCGAATGCATATAAAATAAGGAATTGGAATAATTGTGCTTTATACAAAAAAATCATAACCACCACAAAAAAGGGCGGGCCTCATGGACTCTTGCTAATATGAAAGAAATGAATTTATCAGGTAAGTTCTTACATAAATTATGTTTTCTTTCATGTAATTAGCAAGAGTCCATGAGCTAGTGACGTATGGGATAATGACTACCCAAGATGTGGATCTTTCCACGCAAGAGTCACTAGAGAGGGAAGGATAAAATAAAGACAGCCAATTCCTGCTGAAAATAATCCACACCCAAAATAAAGTTTAATGAAAAACATAAGCAGAAGATTCAGACTGAAACCGCTGCCTGAAATACTTTTCTACCAAAAACTGCTTCAGAAGAAGAAAATACATCAAAATGGTAGAATTTAGTAAAAGTATGCAAAGAGGACCAAATTGCTGCTTTGCAAATCTGATCAATCGAAGCTTCATTCCTAAACGCCCAGGAAGTAGAAACTGGCCTAGTAGAATGAGCTGTAATCCTCTGAGGCGGAGTTTACCCGACTCAACATAGGCAAGATGAATTAAAGATTTCAACCAAGATGCCAAAGAAATGGCAGAAGCTTTCTGGCCTTTTCTAGAACCGGAAAAGATAACAAATAGACTAGAAGTCTTTCGGAAAGACTTAGTAGCTTCAACATAATATTTCAAAGCTCTAACAACATCCAAAGAATGCAATGATTTCTCCTTAGAATTCTTAGGATTAGGACATAATGAAGGAACCACAATTTCTCTACTAATGTTGTTGGAATTCACAACTTTAGGTAAAAATTCAAAAGAAGTTCGCAACACCGCCTTATCCTGATGAAAAATCAGAAAAGGAGACTCAGAAGAAAGAGCAGATAATTCAGAAACTCTTCTGGCAGAAGAGATGGCCAAAAGAAACAAAACTTTCCAAGAAAGTAATTTAATGACCAATGAATGCATAAGTTCAAAGGGAGAAGCTTGAAGAGCTCCCAGAACCAAATTCAAACTCCAAGGAGGAGAAATTGACTGAATGACAGGTTTTATACGAACCAAAGCTTGTACAAAACAATAAATATCAGGAAGAATAGCAATCTTTCTGTGAAAAAGAACAGAAAGAGCAGAGATTTGTCCTTTCAAGGAACTTGCAGACAAACCCTTATCTAAACCATCCTGAAGAAACTGTAAAATAAAAGAATGCCAAGAAAAAAGATGAGAAAGACACCAAAAAAATATAAGTCTTCCAGACTCTATAATATATCTCTCTAGATACAGATTTACGAGCCTGTAACATAGTATTAATTACAGAGTCAGAGAAACCTCTTTGACCAAGAATCAAGCGTTCAATCTCCATACCTTTAAATTTAAGGATTTGAGATCCTGATGGAAAAAAAGGACCTTGCGACAGAAGGTCTGGTCTTAACGGAAGAGTCCACGGTTGGCAAGAGGCCATCCGGACAAGATCCGCATACCAAAACCTGTGAGGCCATGCCGGAGCTACCAGCAGAACAAACGAGCATTCCTTCAGAATCTTGGAGATTACTCTTGGAAGAAGAACTAGAGGCGGAAAGATATAGGCAGGATGATACTTCCAAGGAAGTGATAATGCATCCACTGCCTCCGCCTGAGGATCCCGGGATCTGGACAGATACCTGGGAAGTTTCTTGTTTAGATGGGAAGCCATCAGATCTATTTCTGGAAGTTCCCACATTTGAACAACCTGAAGAAATACCTCTGGGTGAAGAGACCATTCGCCCGGATGCAACGTTTGGCGACTGAGATAATCCGCTTCCCAATTGTCTATACCTGGGATATGAACCGCAGAGATTAGACAGGAGCTTGAGTCCGCCCAAACCAAAAAATTTGAGATACTTCTTTCATAGCCAGAGGACTGTGAGTCGCTCCTTGATGATTGATGTATGCCACAGTTGTGACATTGTCTGTCTGAAAACAAATGAACTATTCTCTCTACAGAAGAGGCCAAAACTGAAGAGCTCTGAAAATTGCACGGAGTTCCAAAATATTTATCGGTAATCTCACCTCCTGAGATTCCCAAACTCCTTGTGCCGACAGAGATCCCCACACAGCTCCCCAACCTGTGAGACTTGTATCTGTTGAAATTACAGTCCAGGTCGGAAGCACAAAAGAAGCCCCCTGAATTAAACGATGGTGATCTGTCCACCACGTTAGAGAGTGTCGAACAATCGGTTTTAAAGATATAAATTGAAATATCTTTGTGTAATCCTTGCACCATTGATTCAGCATACAGAGCTGAAGAGGTCGCATGTGAAAAACAAGCAAAGGGGATTGCGTCCAATGCAGCAGTCATAAGACCCAGAATTTCCATGCATAAGGTTACCGAAGGAAATGATTGTGACTGAAGGTTTCGACAAGCTGAAAACAATTTAGACGTCTCTTGTCTGTTAAAGACAGAGTCATGGACACTGAATCTATCTGGAAACCCAGAAAGGTTACCCTTGACTGAGGAATCAATGAACTTTTTGGTAAATTGATCCTCCAACCATGATCTTGAAGAAACAACACAAGTCGAATCGCATGAGATTCTACGAATAAGAAGACTGAGCAAATACCAAGATAATCGTCCAAATAAGGAAAAACCAAAACCCTGTTCTCTGAATACAGAAAGAAGGGCACAGAGAATCTTTGAAAAAAATTCTTGGAACTGAAGCTAGGCCAAACAGTAGAGCCACAAAACTGGTAATGCTTGTCTAAAAAGAGAATCTCAAACACTAAAAGTGATCTGAATGAATCGGAATATGCAGATACACATCCTGCAAATCTATTGTAGACATAAAATGCCCTTGCTAAACAAAAGGCAGAATAGTCCTACAGTAACCATCTTGAATGTTGGTATACATAACGATTCAATATTGATAGATCCGGAACTGGTCTGAAGGATTTGACCTTCTTTGGTACAATGAAGAGATAAAATAAAACCCTAGCCCCTGTTCCAGAACTGGAACTGGCATAATTACTCCAGCCAACTCTAGATCTGAAACACATTTCAGAAATGCTGAGCCTTGCTGTGTTAACTGGGACACGGGAAAGAAAAAAATCTCTTAGCAGGAGGCCTTAACTGAAGCCAATTCTGTACCTTTCTGAAACAATGTTCTGAAACCAGAGATTGAGAACGGAATTGATCCAAACTCCTTTGAATAAAACGTAATCTGCCCCATACCAGCTGAACTGGAAAAAAGGGCCGCACCTTCATGGGTACTTAGGAGCTGACTATAGGATTCTATAAGGCTTGGATATATTCCAAACTGGAAATAGTTTCCAAACTGAAACCGCTCCTGAGGATGAAGGATCAGGCTTTTGTTCCTTATTATGAGAAAAAGAACGAAAAAATGATTATTACCCTGGAAAGAAAGGGAAAAACAAAGTTAACTTAGAAGACATATCAGCATTCCAAGTTAAATCCATAAATCTTTTCTAGCTAAAATAGCTAGAGACATATACCTGACATCAACTCAAATGATATCAAAAGATGGTATCACCAATAAAATTATTAGCATGTTATAGAAAAAATAATGCTATAAAATTATGATCTGTTACTTGTTGCGCTAAAACTTCTAACCAAAAAGATGAAGCTGCAGCAACATCTGGTAAAAATATAGCAGGTCTAAGAAGATTACCTAAACATAAGTAAACTTTTCTTAGAAAGGATTCAATTTTCTTATCTAAAGGATCCTTAAATTTAGTACTATCTGCCGTAAGAATAGTAGTACATTTTAGCAGGAATAGAGACAGCCCCAAACCTTAGGGATTTTGTCCCAAAAAACTCTAATCTGTCAGATGGCACAGAACATAATTGCTTAAACGTCTAGAAGGAGTAAAAGAATTACCCAAATTATTCCATTCCCTGGAAATTACTTCAGAAAAAGCATCAGGGAGATTAAACACTTCTGGAATAAATACAGGAGATTTAAAAAACCCTATTTAAACGTTTAGATTTAGTATCAAGAGGACCAGAATCCTCTATATCTAAAGCAATTAATACGTCTTTAAATAAAGAACGAATAAATTCCATCTTGAACAAATACAAAGATTTAACAGCATCAACCTCTGAGACAGAAACTTCTGAACCAGAAGAACCATTATCAGTATCAGAACGATGATGTTCATTTAAAAATTCATCTGAAAAAAGAGAAGTTTTTAAAAGACTTTTATGTAAACTAGAAGGAGAAATAACAGACATAGCCTTCTAAATGGATTTAAAAAATAAAATCTCTTATGTTTAACAGGAACACTCTGAAAATTAAATGTTGACGAAACAGCAACAGGTAATATAACAGTACTAAAGGAAATTTTATCTGCATTAATAAGTTTGTCATGACATGCAATACAAACAATAGCTGGAGAAACAGGTACCAAAAATTTATAGCAGATACACTTAGCTTGGTAGCTCCAGCCCCGGGCAGTGATTTTCCTCAAGTAACTTCTGACTCAGTTGCAACGTGGAACATCTTGCAATATGTAATAGAAAAAACAACATATAAAGCAAATTGATCAACATCCTTAAATGACAGTTTCAGGAATGGGAAAAAAATGCCAGTGAACAAGCTTCTAGCAACCAGAAGCAATAAATAATGAGACTTAAATAATGTGGAGACAAAAGCGACGCCCATATTTTTTTAGCGCCAAACAAGACGCCCACATTATTTGGCGCCTAAATGCTTTTTGGCGCCAAAATGACGCCACATCCGGAACGCCAACATTTTTGGCGCAAAATAACGTCAAAAAATGACGCAACTTCCGGCGACACGTATGACGCCGGAAACGGAAACGAATTTTTTGCGCCAAAAAAGTCCGCGCCAAGAATGACGCAATAAAATGAAGCATTTTCAGCCCCCGCGAGCCTAACAGCCCACAGGGAAGAGTCAAATTTTTGAAGGTAAGAAAAAATGATTAAATCAAATGCATTATCCCAAATATGAAACTGACTGTCTGAAAATAAGGAAAGTTGAACATTCTGAGTCAAGGCAAATAAATGTTTGAATACATATATTTAGAACTTTATAAACAAAGCGCCCAACCATAGCTTAGAGTGTCACAGAAAATAAGATTTACTTACCCCAGGACACTCATCTACATGTTTGTAGAAAGCCAAACCAGTACTGAAACGAGAATCAGCAGAGGTAATGGTATATATAAGAGTATATCGTCGATCTGAAAAGGGAGGTAAGAGATGAATCTCTACGACCGATAACAGAGAACCTATGAAATAGACCCCGTAGAAGGAGATCACTGCATTCAAATAGGCAATACTCTCCTCACATCCCTCTGACATTCACTGCACGCTGAGAGGAAAACCGGGCTCCAACTTGCTGCGGAGCGCATATCAACGTAGAATCTAGCACAAACTTACTTCACCACCTCCATCGGAGGCAAAGTTTGTAAAACTGAATTGTGGGTGTGGTGAGGGGTGTATTTATAGGCATTTTAAGGTTTGGGAAACTTTGCCCCTCCTGGTAGGAATGTATATCCCATACGTCACTAGCTCATGGACTCTTGCTAATTACATGAAAGAAACATAATTTATGTAAGAACTTACCTGATAAATTCATTTCTTTCATATTAGCAAGAGTCCATGAGGCCCGCCCTTTTTTGTGGTGGTTTTGATTTTTTTGTATAAAGCACAATTATTCCAATTCCTTATTTTATATGCTTTCGCACTTTTTTCTTATCACCCCACTTCTTGGCTATTCGTTAAACTGAATTGTGGGTGTGGTGAGGGGTGTATTTATAGGCATTTTAAGGTTTGGGAAACTTTGCCCCTCCTGGTAGGAATGTATATCCCATACGTCACTAGCTCATGGACTCTTGCTAATATGAAAGAAATGAATTTATCAGGTAAGTTCTTACATAAATTATGTTTTTTATATTCCTGTGTTGTGTTTGGATTCTATCACATTTATATGAGATAAACTGAGGTGCACATATATAGAGGAACAAAGGACAGCAGGAGAGCACTTCCAATCTGGGTCTTTTATAACTGGGATTTAGAAAGTATTAGTTACAATAACATCTCTTTTGATGCTTCTATTTAGAGAGTTTGTCCTCTTTAGGATAATTGTAAAGAGGTTTGTGATACCTGATTTCAATAAAAACCTTTTTTCCACTTTCTAAACATGTGAAAGGTTTCTTCCCTTGTGAATCCTTTCATGAGTTTTCAGATGACTCTTTACTGTAAAACTTTTTCCACACCCTGTACATGTGAACGGCTTTTCTCCTGTGTGAATCCTTTCATGAGTTTTCAGACAATCCATTCGTGTAAAACTTTTTCCACACTCAGTACATGTGAAAGGCTTTTCCCCTGTGTGAATCCTTTCATGCTTTTTCAGGTCACTCTTTTGTGTAAAAAAAATGTCACACTCTGTACATGTGAAAGGCTTTCCTCCTGTGTGAATCCATTCATGCTTTTTCAGATGTCTCTTTTTTGTAAATCCTTTTCCACACTCTGTACATGTGAAAGGCTTTTCCCCTGTGTGACTCCTTTCATGACATTTCAGACTACTTATTTGTGCAAAACTTTTTCCACACTCTGTACATGTGAACGGCTTTTCCCCTGTGTGAATCCTTTCATGACTTTTCAGATTACTCTTGTGTGTAAAACTTTTTCCACACTCTGTACATGTGAAAGGTTTTTCCCCTGTGTGACTGCTTTCATGATATTTCAGATCACTCATTTGTGTAAAACTTTTTCCACACTCTGTACATGTGAAAGGCTTTTCTCCTGTGTGACTCCTTTCATGAGTTTTCAGATTACTCTTTTGTGCAAAACTTTTTCCACACTCTGTACATGTGAAAGGCTTTTCCCCTGTGTGAATCCTTTCATGGTTTTTCAGACTACTCTTTTCTGTAAAACGTTTTCCACACCCTGCACATGTGAACGGCTTTTCCCCTGTGTGAATCCTTTCATGACTTTTCAGATTACTCTTTTGTGTAAAACTTTTTCCACACTCTGTACATGTGAAAGGTTTTTCCCCTGTGTGACTGCTTTCATGATATTTCAGATCACTCTTTTGTGTAAAACTTTTTCCACACTCTGTACATGTGAAAGGCTTTTCTCCTGTGTGACTCCTTTCATGAGTTTTCAGATTACTCTTTTGTGCAAAACTTTTTCCACACTCTGTACATGTGAAAGGCTTTTCTCCTGTGTGAATATTTTCATGACTTTTCAGATGATCCATTCGTGTAAAACATTTGCTGCACTCAGTACATGTGTGTGGTTTCTCACCTGTGTGAATTTTGTGGTGCTCTAGTAGATGAGACTTGCATCTAAAGCTTTTCTCACATTCTATAGATTTGAAAGGTTTCTCCTTTGTATGAATCATTTGGCTAGACTGTAGACTTTTCCCTTCTTTACTATGTTTTGAAAACTCAGTAAATGTGTGTGGTTTATCCTCAGGGATAATCATTTCACTAGATAAGTCGTAAATCTTATCCTCTTGTTTAATGACTAAATTATTCTCTGTACATAGTGATTGCTGCCCAGTTACTGACGATTCACCATCTTCTTTTAATATCTTTTGTGATATCCCCAATGTTTGTGAATAGTCATAAGTGTCTAAGGTTTTTGGAGTTTGCGGTATCATTCTGATGCTTCCTGTAGTGAATGATGGATATGAACTATTCAAGTGTTTTTCTACATAAAAAGATAAGGAATAAAGAAATTTAAGAATGTTTATTCATTTATGATATATCCCATCTTAATAAAATAATATTTTATATACTAAAAAATGTCTTCCGTTTTGTATTCATTTATTTACCTGTAAATCACAAATTAAAAAAGGATGACATAGAATTTAAACATTACTACATCATAGTAAACTAAATTACTGAGTTGTGGGTGTTTCAAACATGGCAATAAGGTAGGCATAAGTGTAGTTATGGATGTTCCATGAGCGATGTCAGGGCAGAGGAAGATGGAGTTGCAGGTGTTCTGAGTAATAAACCAGGTCAGGGGGTGAGGTTAGGCAGTTGTTGGACATGATCTGTCTAAAAGGACAGAGGGGGGGTAGTATTTATTACCCTCCTCCTCAGCCCAATAGATGTTGCTCCTTCTTTATAACTGTCACTGACACAAATGTTCTTAAAGACCCAGATATAAATATAATAATTTATTTGTTTAATGAGTGATCTATTCTATTTTCCCAGTAATTAAAGTCAGTATAATATCTGTTTTACTCACCTAACACATATGAGTTCATGCTGATAACAGGCTCCAATGTCTGTGCTCAGGAAGAACGTTCCCTTATTCACTCCAGTTACATCAATACCTGATATCTCTCAGTGCTCTGGTCGTGTCTGTAAAAAGTATATTAAATGGTTTAGACAGATAATAATAATAAATAATGGTTCTGATTAACTGTACGTATGGTATAATTAAAGGCACACATAACAATTCATGTGAAACAGATTTGCTGAGTCAGCTGTTTAGGTTATTACACATGTGATGTTGATTCACAGCTATAATTTAGTACAGTTAGCTCTGTGGTTTTTACAGTTGTCCCTTAAATATAAATCTTCCCAGATCTTTACAACATTGGTAGAAAATATATTTAAGTGGGGCCATATCACAACTTTACAAATATATTATAATCTTTGTTTTTATCATTTATATGAAAAAATATTTTTTCCTGAAAGAAATGTTAAATATCATTTGTTTAAATATAAGTTAATTTGGATACTGCAGTATGGGTATTGTACTTCCTACTAATTCTCACTGTCAAACATTTTGTCATGTGCTCCGCCCCCAGTCCTTTAACTTCTCTTGGTCAATACTAAGCTGTCTTAAATCACACTGCAAGGGGTGTGGGAGATATAGGCACTAAAATGTTCATTTCAATTGTTATCTTGGCTAGAGTTAAGAAAAGGAAGACTTTGTGTTTACATAGAGTGATAATATAATGAGATATGTTATTTTGGCAAATTAAGGTCTACTGTTCTGTAGGCTCTGGAAGAATTAGAACAGTAGACCAGAAGCATTGCCCACAACCTCTGCCATTGCAAAACTCCTATGCTGCTCTTGCTGAATACACTTGTGATGAGGAGATTGCTGTTTCTGAGCCCTCTGAAGCTGTAACAGGTAATTTAAATCTATTGGCACCTGATTCTCCAGGTAACATAACACAGGAAAGAACTGCAGATGTGTTTTTGAGAAAAAGACTGTTAGTGGGTGACTCTATTTTGAGGAATGTGTATTTAGGTGAAAGTAAAGGAGAAACAAGGGAGGTTAGATGTCTTCTAGGAGCTACTGCTCACAGGGATAAGAATCGTATTTTGAGAATTGTTAAGGCAGCAGGAAAGGGAAGTGAGTTAGATGTGATTGTTCATTTAGGAACAAATGATCTGGCTAGTAATCATGTTGCTGCTGTTCTGAAAGAGTTTTGTGACCTAGGTAATCATTTAGAGACTGTGGCATCAACTCTATCATTTTCTGCTATTTTACCTGTGTATGACCAGGAAGCAGGAAAGATGGAGCGGATAACAACATTTAATTCTTGGTTAGATAAGTGGTGCAGGGAACGAGGATTTGGTTTTATTGGCCATTATAGCTCTGTTTGGATAGATACTAGGTTATTTAGGAGAGATGGCTTGCATTTGGATGCTAAAGGAACAGAGTATCTGGGAGAGGAGTTCAAATACTTTATTAGAAATAATTTAAACTAATAAAGGGGGGTAGCATTAATATATCCACCTGCCCCCCACAGCATGCCAAAACTGTTAGTCCAAGTAACAATTCTAGAAATTCTAGTAGAAAAATTCTTCGTGCCATGAGCACAAATGCTCGCAGCTTAGGAAATAAATTACCTGAACTCATTTCAATAATGACTAGGGACAACTTGGATTTAGTAGCTATAACAGAAACATGGTACAATGATTTGCATGACTGGGACATAGTCATACCTGGATACAGGTTATTTAAAAAGAACAGAGTAGGAAAGAAAGGTGGAGGAGTTGCTTTGTATGTAAATGAAAATATAAAGGTTACTGAAATTGTAGGAACAAATGATGAGGTGGAAAGTATTTGGGTGACTTTGGAAATTGGAGATAAAAATGTTTTTAGAATAGGGGTTGTATATAGGCCTCCATTGCAGGATGAAAAACTGGACAATCTGTTATTAGATGAAATAACAAAAATGACCATGAAGGGTAAGGTTATAGTACTGGGGGACTTTAATTTGCCAGATATAGACTGGAAGATTCCTTCTGCTAGATCGGCTAGAAGCAGGTATATTCTTGAATCTCTGCTAGGGGAATCACTTGAACAATTAGTCAAGGAACCAACTCGTAAGGAAGCTATATTAGATCTAATACTTACAAACAGTGATACAGTTTCAGATGTGTCTGTAGGTGAGAACTTAGGATCCAGTGATCATCAATCTGTTTGGTTTAGTATTCATGTTCAGGAACTGTCCACCCAGACTAAAACAAAAGTTTTAGACTTTAGGACGGCAGATTTTTCATTAATGGGAGAATACCTAAAAAACTATTTAAAGGGGAAAACTCTTATTACAGGGGTTCAAGAACAGTGGGAATTTGTGAAAGGTGCCATTTTAGATGCAACCGCACACTGTATTAGACATGTCTGTAAAAGTAAAAGAAAGCGGAAACCAATTTGGTTTTCCAAAGAAGTAGCACATGCTGTAAAGACAAAAAAGATAGCTTATAAAAATTACAGACACACACAAGCAGATGATGATATGAAAATATGGAGACTCCAACAAAAAAAGACTAAGCAGTTAATTAGGAAGGTTAAAGCTCATGCAGAAGAGAAGATAGCACAGTCAGTAAAACATGGGGACAAAACATTCTTTAGATATATCAGTGAAAGAAGAAAAAATAAGGTAGGAATAGTAAAATTGAAATCAGTTGATGGTAGAATAATAGAAGGTGATAAGCAGATTGCAGACTGTCTCAATGATTACTTCTGTTCTGTTTTCACTAAAGATTGTGAAGATACAATGTCTACATTAAGGGATGCTACGCAAAATAGAAACAAGCTTAACAGTAATCTTTTTACAGAGGATGAGGTTTTGTTAGCATTATCAAAAATAAATGTTACAAAGGCAGTGGGTCCTGATAATATTCATCCAAGGGTTTTAAAAGAACTTCGATCAGTGCTAACTGTCCCATTAACTGATCTGTTTAATCAGTCACTATTAACAGGAGCTGTCCCAGATGATTGGAGAATAGCAAATGTAATACCTCTTCATAAAAAGGGCAGTAGAGAAGAATCTGGCAACTACAGGCCAGTTAGTTTAACTTCAGTAGTAGGGAAATTAATGGAAAGCCTCTTAAAAGAAAGAATTATGACTTACATAAAGACAAACAATTTAGAGGACCAAAATCAGCATGGTTTTACTTCAGGGAGATCATGTCAGACTAATCTAATTGACTTCTTTGATTATGTAACAAAAGTATTAGACAAGGGAGGAGCAGTTGATGTAGCATATCTAGATTTCAGCAAAGCATTTGACACCGTCCCACACAATAAACTTATTCACAAACTATATCTCCTTGGTCTAGATTCAAAAATTGTAAACTGGGTGGAATGCTGGCTTAAGGACAGAAAACAAAGTGTCTTAGTAAATGGAGTTCATTCAGCAGAGGGGGCTGTTACTAGTGGTGTTCCTCAGGGGTCAGTTCTGGGGCCTGTTTTGTTTAACATATTTATCTGTGATATCAGCAAAGGGCTACAGGGGAAAGTATGTCTCTTTGCAGATGATACAAAAATTTGCAACAGAGTGGATGTTCCAGGGGGGGGTAGACAAAATGAGAAGTGATATACAACAATTGGAGGATTGGACAAACGACTGGGATCTAAAGTTTAACACAGCAAAGTGTAAAATAATGCATTTAGGGAAGAAAAATCCAAATGTTAATTACAGACTCAATGACACTTTACTGACTGTTACAGACGAGGAACAGGACTTGGGAATTATTATTTCAGATGATTTAAAACTTAGTAAACAATGTAGTAATGCAGCGAGTAAGGCTAGCAGAATGCTTGGATGTATTGGTAGAGGTATTTGCAGCAGAAATAGTAAGGTTCTTATGCCACTTTATAGATCATTAGTTAGGCCTCATCTTGAGTATTGTGTGCAGTTCTGGAGGCCATATCTTCAGAAGGATATTAACAAACTTGAATCTGTGCAAAGGAGGGCTACCAAAATGGTACATGGTCTAAAAAATAAAACTTACCAGGATAGGCTCAATGACCTAAATATGTATAGCTTAGAGGAGAGAAGGGAAAGAGGTGATATGATAGCAACTTTCAAGTACATTAAAGGGTTTAGTAAAACTGAGGCTGTGGGTATTTTACATAAAATTGAAAATTCAAGAACAAGGGGTCAAGAGCTCAAGCTAAAGGGTAGTAGATTCAGGAGTAATTTGAGGAAGCACTTCTTTACAGAAAGAGTGATTGATTTATGGAATAAACTTCCTCAAGAGGTAGTAGCAACAAACACTGTGGGGGACTTTAAAAATGCATGGGACAAGCATAGGGCTATCCTACGAACTAGATAAGTTTATACTGTTAGGTAAGGTCGGGCAGACTTGCTGGGCCTATGGCTCTTATCTGCCGTCAATATCTATGTTTCTATGTTTCTAAAAGGACCATAACACATAGAATTACAAAACCACAGGTGCATAATAAAAATACAATGCAATAAAACTTACTAATAATTTAAAAAGAGCAGTAGATTGTTTTCTGATAAATTTAGTTCTGCACCTGTACCATGTGACAGCTATCAGCCAATAACAGACTCATATTTTTATATAATGTGAACTAAATATTAAAAAGAAGTAAATTGGGAAGTTGTTTAAAATTATATGTTCTATTTAAATTTGGTGTTTCTTGTTCTTTTAAGTGAAAATCAAGTTTACATGACACTGTCCCTTTAAGCCTGTGATCATGTGACATAAACAGCAGCAGCTGAAGGTGCAGAATACACTTACTAAGGTCTTTACTAACAAGAAGAATCAGTCACAAATCAGTGGGATAAACATTCTGATGATAAACAGGTGCAGTTAATAGAAATAAGAAATGTATTAAAAAATAATCTCTGCTTAATCAGTCACTATTAACAGGAGCTGTTCAAGATGATTGGAGAATAGCAAATGTACCTCGTCATAAAAAGGGCAGTAGGGAAGAATCTGGTAACTACAGGACAGTTAGTTTAACTTCAGTAGTAGGGATATTAATGGAAAGTCACTTAAAATAAAGAATTATGACTTACATAAAGAAGACCAAAATCAACATGCTTTTACTTCAGGGAGATAATGTGATACTAATCTAATTGACTTATTTTGACTAGGTAACAACATAACCCCATTAGAAATAAAATAATATGCAGATCACAAGATATTTAACCTCTTAATGACCATCGCTATACCCTGTATGATACTGATCATTGTACGATGCTGCTGTCCTGGGCCTCTCTCTTCTGAGATCTCACTAAAAATAGTGAGATCTCGCTATTTCAGCATGAGTGGGGCAATGCAGAAATAGATGGGCAGAGTTACCAATGCAGAGAGAGTGGGATTTAATTAATATAAAAATTATAGCAAACTGGATACTGACAGACAGCTGCCAGTACCTAAGATGGTGGCTAATAGGCAGAGGGGGGAGGTTTAGAGAGCTATTGGGGGAATTTTACACTGCAGAAAATATATAAAAAATATTTTAAAAAATGCCTTATATTTTCATACTGGCAGACTTTCTGCCAGTACTTAAGATGGGGGTAACAATTGGGGGGGTAGGGAAGATAGCTGTTTGAGAGGGGTCGTGTAGGGATTAGTGGGTGGGAAGTATCAGGTGGGAGGGTAATATCTACACCAAAGCTAAAATGAACCTTACAATCTACCAAAATAACCCATTCACTGCTAGGAATAATAAAAGTGTGGTACGCAGCTGCAATTGGTCGGCCTTCTAATTACCAAAAAGCAATGGCAAAGCCATATGTGGCTGCTATTTCTGAAAAAAGGGGATCCCAGAGAAGCTTTTACAATCATTGTTGCCATTGTTGACACATATCTCGAAACAGAATGCACCTGTCATGGTTGATTATATATTTCCTACCTGTTCTATGTTAAATTTTGTATATATTGTGTATTAATATTGGTTTTGTATTTTATTGTACCCTATTATATCAATGTAATGTTTTGTGGACCCAGGACATACTTGAAAATGAGAGAAATCTCAATGTATTCTTCCTGGTAAAATATTTTATAAATAATAAATAATAATGATTGCACAAGCGATTTGTAAATAATTTCAATGAAAAACCTAAAGTTTGTGAAAAAGATAATTTTTTATTTGATCGCATTTGGCGGTGAAATGGTGGCATGAAATATACGAAAATGGGCCTAGATCAATACTTTAAGGCCCATTTATCAAGCTCTGTATGGCACTTGTGGGCCTGTGTTTCTGGCGAGTCTTCAGACTCGCCAGAAACAGCAGTTATGAAGCAGCGGTCTAAAGACCGCTGCTCCATAACCCTGTCCACCTTCTCTGAGCAGGCGGACAGGAATCACCACAATTCAACCCGATTGAGTCCGATCCCTGCTGTCGGCCCATTGGCCCCGAGTCTGCAGGAGGCGGCGTTGCACCAGCAGCTCTTGTGAGCTGCTGGTGCAATGCTGAATATGGAGAGCGTATTGCTCTCCGCATTCAGCGAGGTCTTGCGGACCTGAACCGCACTGTCGGATCAGGTACGCAAGACCTTTGATACATAGGCCCCTTTATGTTGTCTACTAAAAAAAAAATAGTTTTGATAGGTAAATAAAAAAAGGCTCTATTTCTGTTGAAATGTAGTGATGGCAAAAAATGCTAAAAATGCACTGGTCTTTTCGGGAAGTTTTTGTCTGAAATGCCCGGTCCTTAAGTATTTGTGATTAGACTGATACAACAGGGCCAGTTGATATTTGTTACTGAATTAAATAGCAGCTTCAAAATAATTTTAAATGAAAATGGTTTACCTAGGCTCTAAAGTTAATTATAAACCTGTAGGGAAATACAGGATTCTGGTTGGCTGATACTTAAGAATCTATTGTTCATTGGATAACAGGAACTACGCCCACACATGTATTATTGGACAGACCTCCTCAAGCTTGAAAAAGGAAATTTATGCTTACCTGATAAATTGATTTCTTCTACGATACGACGAGTCCACGGATTTCATCCTTACTTGTGGGATATTATCCTCCTGCTAACAGGAAGTGGCAAAGAGCACCACAGCAGAGCTGTATATATAGCTCCTCCCTTCCCCTCCACCTCCAGTCATTCGACCAAAGGTTATAGGAAGAGAAAGGAAAAGCTAAAAGGTGCAGAGGTGACTGAAGTTGTAAATAATACAAAACATAATCCGTCTTAAATTGACAGGGAGGGCCGTGGACTCATCATATCATAGAAGAAATCAATTTATCAGGTAAGCATAAATTTCCTTTTCTTCTACAAGATATGACGAGTCCACGGATTTCATCCTTACTTGTGGGATACAATACCAAAGCAACAGGACACGGATGAAAGGGAGGGACAAGACAGAGACCTAAACGGAAGGCACCACTGCTTGAAGAACTTTCCTCCCAAAAACAGCCTCAGAAGAAGCAAAAGTATCAAATTTGGAAAATTTGGAAAAAGTATGAAGGGATGACCAAGTCGCAGCCTTACAAATCTGATCAACAGAAGCATCGTTTTTAGCCACAGCCCTAGTAGAATGAGCCGTAATTCTTTCAGGAAGCTGCTGTCCAGCAGTCTCATATGCCAGGCAGATGATACTTCTCGGCCAAAAAGAAAGAGAGGTAGCTGTAGCTTTCTGACCCCTATGCTTTCTAGAATAAACTATGAACAAAGAAGATGATTGACGGAAATTCTTAGTTGCCTGTAAGTAGAACTTTAAGGCACGGACCACGTCCAAGTTATGTAACAGACGCTCCTTCTTGGAAGAAGGATTAGGACACAATGAAGGAACAATAATTTCCTGATTAATATTCTTATTCGAAACAACCTTAGGAAGGAACCCAGGTTTGGTACGTAAAACCACCTTATCAGAATAAAATATGAGATAAGGCGAATCACACTGTAACGCTGAAAGATCAGAAACTCTTCGAGCAGAAGAAATAGCAACCGAAAACAGAACTTTCCAAGATAATAATATTATATCTATGGAATGCAAAGGTTCAAATGGAACCCCTTGAAGAACTCTAAGAACTAGATTCAAACTCCAGGGAGGAGTAATTGGTCTAAATACAGGCTTAATTCTGGTTAGAGCCTGAAAAAAAGACTGAACATCTGGCACATCTGCCAAAAGTTTGTGAAACAAAATTGACAACGCAGAAATTTGTCCCTTTAAGGAACTAGCTTATGATAGATCTTTCTAGTGACAGGCTTTCTAGCCTGTATCAAAGTACTGATAACAGAATCAGAGAATCCTCTCTTCGATAAAACCAAGCGTTCAATCTCCACGCAGTCAGCTGCAGAGAAATTAGATTTGGATGTTGGAAAGGACCTTGAATGAGAAGGTCCTGTCTCAAAGGAAGTTTCCACGGTGGTAGCGAAGACATGTCCACTAGATCCACATACCAAGTCCTGCGTGGCCACGCAGGCGCTATCAGGATCACTGACGCTAGGCTGAACGACCAAGGCATCTATCAGTTCGGCCTGGGGATCCCTCGACCTGGATCCATATCTTGGAAGCTTGGCATTCTGTCGAGATGCCATCAGATCCAATTCCGGTTTGCCCCATCGGAGAATCAATGAGGCAAATACCTCCGGGTGGAGTTCCCACTCCCCCGGATGAAAAGTCTGTCGACTTAGAAAATCCGCTTCCCAGTTTTCTACTCCTGGAATGTGGATTGCTGACAGATGACAAGAGTGGGCCTCCGCCCAACGGATTATCTTGGATACCTCTCTCATCCCTAAGGAACTCCTTGTTCCCCCCTGATGATTGATATAGGCCACAGTCGAGATGTTGTCCGACTGGAATCTGATGAATTTGGCCGAAGCCAACTGAGGCCATGCCTGAAGTGCATTGAATATTGCTCTCAATTCCAGAATATTGATTGGAAGTAGAGACTCCACCTGAGTCCAAACACCCTGAGCCTTCAGGGAATTCCAGACTGCACCCCAGCCCAGAAGGCTGGCGTCCATTGTCACTATCACCCATGAGGGTCTGCGAAAGCAAGTCCCCTGGGACAGATGATCCAGCGACAACCACCAAAGAAGAGAGTCTCTGGTTTCTTGATCCAAATTTATCTGAGGAGATAAGTCTGCATAATCCTCATTCCACTGTCCGAGCATGCATAGCTGCAGCGGTCTGAGATGAAAGCAAGCAAACGGAATGATGTCCATTGCTGCTACCATTAATCCAATTATCTCCATACACTGAGCCACTGATGGCCGAGCAATAGACTGAAGTGCTCGGCAAGAATTTAGAATCTTTGATTTCCTAACCTCAGTCAGAAATATTTTCATGGCTACCGAGTCTATCAGAGTTCCCAGGAAAGGAACCCTTGTCTGTGGAACAAGTGAACTTTTCTCTATGTTCACCTTCCAACCGTGAGTTCTCAGAAAAGACAGAACTGTTTCCGTGTGAGATTTTGTCAGATGATATGTTGACCCCTGGATCAGAATATCGTCCAGATAAGGCACCACTGCTATGCCTTGCGGTCTGAGAAGCGCCAAAAGGGACCCTAGAACCTTTGTGAAGATTCTGGGTGCTGTGGCCAACCCGAAGGGAAGAGCCACAAACTGATGATGATCCTTGTGGATAGGAATATGAAGGTAAGCATCCTTCAAGTCCACGGTAGTCATATATTGACCCTCCTGGATCATTGGTAAAATTGTTCGAATTGTCTTCATCTTGAATGATGGAACCCTGAGAAACTTGTTTAGACACTTGAGGTCTAAGATGGGTCTGAAAGTTCCCTCTTTTTTGGGAACCACAAATAGGTTTGAGTAGAACCCCTGTCCCTGTTCCAATTTTAGAACTGGACAAATTTCTCCCATGGTAAAAAGGTCTTTTACACAGTGTAAGAACGCCTCTCTTTTTATCTGGTTTGCAGATAATCTTGAAAGATGAAATCTCCCTCTTGGGAGAAAGTCCTTGAATTCCAGCTGATAACCGTGGATCACTATTTATAGTGCCCAGGGGTCCTGAACATCTCTTGCCCAAGCCTGAGCAAAGAAAGAGAGTCTGCCCCCTACTAGATCCGGTCCCGGATCGGGGGCCGCCCCTTCATGCTGTCTTAGTAGCAGCAGCTTCTTGGATTGTTTACCTTTATTCCAGTTCTGGTTGGGACTCCAGACTGACTTAGATTTGGTAAAATTCCCTTCCTGCTTTGTGGAGGAAGAGGAAGCTGAGGGTCCTCCTTTAAAGTTCCGAAAGGAACGAAAATTATTTTGTTTACCCCTCATCTTAACAGACTTATCCTGAGGTAGGGCATGGCCTTTACCTCCTGTAATGTCAGAAATTATTTCCTTCAATTCCGACCCAAAAAGGGTCTTACCTTTAAAAGGAATAACTAAATGCTTAGTCTTTGAAGAGACATCAGCAAACCAAGATTTGAGCCACAACGCTCTACGTGCTAAAATAGCATTCTTTGCCGCTAATTTAGCAATTTGAAAAGCGGCATCAGTAATAAAAAGAATTAGCTAGCTTGAGAGCCTTAATTCTATCTAAGATGTCATCTACTGGAGTCTCAACCTTAAGAGCCCCTCTTCTAGAGCCTCAAACCAAAAAGCTGCTGCAGTAGTTACAGGAACAATGCAAGCCGTAGGTTGTAAAAGAAACCCCTGATTAATAAATCATTTCTTTAGTAGACCCTCTAATTTCTTATCCATAGGGTCTTTGAAAGCACAACTGTCCTCAATGGGTATAGTTGTACGCTTAGCTAGGGTAGATATAGCCCCCTCTACCTTAGTGACCGTTTGCCATGAGTCCCAAATGGTGTCTGAAATGGGAAACATTTTCTTAAAATTAGGAGGGGGAGAAAACGGTATACCTGGTCTATCCCATTGCTTTTATTAAAATTTCCAACATCAGTGTAAGTAGGTACTTCTAGATATTTATCCATTTTACACAATTTCTCTGGAGGAATTACAATAGGGTCACAATCATCCAGAGTAGCTAAAACCTCCCGAAGTAACAAGCAGAGGTGTTCAAGCTTAAATTTAAAGGACATAGCGTCCGAATCTGTCTGAGGTAAAACATTCCCTGAATCAGATATTTCACCCTCAGACAGCAATTCCCTGATCCCCAACTCAGAGCATTGTAATTTTGTAATTAGTCACTGTATTACTTTTTGTATTTAAAAGAAGCCCCCATCAGACATGTAACATTTATTTCTATACATATAAATATATACTTATATACATATACACAAAACATATTACTCTGTCATTTCTTTAATATAAATCCATACTTTGCAAAAGCCTAAAATATAAGATTTTACCAGAATTTCTAAAATAACAGACCTGCAGTTTTGTGGGTTTGCTATAACTTGCATCATCTTGCATTTTTTTAAAATAAGAAAATAGTAAAAAAAAAAAAAACATATAAAGGGCTCAATGATATAATCTAAAAAAGGGGCAGTCCCTGCGAGTGGCGAGATGGTTCCTATTAAAAGTAATGAAGCTCGCTGGATAGGGAAACTTTGTTCCTTAGTGTGAAGTTAGCAGGGAGCAGGGGGAGCACTTTAAAATTAAAATCCTGCTTTCTGCATACAGCATCTTACATTCGCCTATATTTGCGTATATATGTGTTTTTCTATAAGGATTATAAGGAAATTGAGAGATTTTAGAAAAGCTCGCCACCTTTTAGTTGGATCGAAAAAACTGTGAGATCTGCAGTGCGAAAATCTTTATAGAATTAAGCTGGGATTAGACATTTTCATATACGCCCATTGAACGCCCATGTTACGAAAAAACAACAATTACGCTTTGTATTTTGTATTTATAAGTTCAAATTTCGGTGTGATTTTTGCACATCCAGTGTACTACAATTACTATTTACACTGTGCATGTTTAATTTGATTTATTCCTGTGTAAATTATATACTAATTTAACTTTTTTGTTAACATACGGTTTTTGGTGAAGAATTTTGTTACGATTTTTGATGCACCTTAACAATATAATTTTCCCTTGCTTATTTTTGTGAGAATGGTTCAAATATTTGTTTTGTATAATGTTTAAAATACTTATTTTGTTGTGCACATTTGATATGAAAATGCAGTATATGCCCCTTAGTGAGACACCCTGTTTTCAGGGTAAAAAGTGTCTTTAGGTCATTCCACCAGGGAAATAGAAGGACTGGCGATAATTCTTTAATAATCTCGCCAGCGCAGAGAGCTTTCAATCATCCAGCCCACAGTGTTAAATGCCGGTAAAGCTGCACATATTTAAATAAAAAGGGTCAGCTTTAAATTTTTTGTTTATAAATATTAGATAGTCAAATTTCGCAAGTTTACTTATTAATATAGTCACAATGAGCCTTAGCCCTTATTAACAATTACACAAATATTTGTCATAGTGTAGGTAAATTATTTATGGTAATTATATAACTACTGGAATAATCCTAAGCAATATGACAAGACAAAGGGACAGGGATAACGATTTAAATATAGGTGTTTTGTAAAGTATTTAAAGGGACATTATACACTGCAAATAATAAATGCCCAATCATTTGTATGTTAAATGTGAAAGTGCTTGCACTGTGTCCAATCTCTAACATCTGCTTGTATATATATTTTTTAAAGTAAAGTTTCCGATTAAGAAGGCACTTTCCAAACCCTTGATTTCTGTAAGAATACGCTCATATTATTTCTCTCGATGTTACTAGCTCAAGTGCACATGCGCAGGATTGCCAGTGATGTAAGATCACTTTGTAGCCTCTAGTAATAACCCTTCATGTCTGTACAGCGCATTGCATAGGCTTACAAAAGTTCTGCAGCACATTTGCTCTCTAGTACCTTGCAGTAATGCTGTGGCAGATGGAGATTCACAAAATCCGATATTCCCAGAGACCGGCAATGTGTGCACTATGTATTAGTGGGGCATCACCTACGGCACAGTTTAGATGAGGAGTCGGACTATGATTTACATTCTGTGTGCTCCTTGCACAGACCTGACCCTGTATTAGTGTACAGCATGGTGTAACCACATCACCCACTTGCACATCATTTCTCCGGTATGTGGGATCTCGCAAGTCACAATGCTGTACACTGATACAGGGGCAGGTCTGTGCGAGGAGCACACAGAATGTAAATCATAGTCAGACTGCAAAGTACTAGGGAGCAAATGTGCTGCAGAACTTTTGTAAGCAATGCACTGTACAGAAATGTGAGGGCTGCAGGCACCTGGGGCAGTAGGCGATGTGTGGACTGTGTTACACGCAGTTAGTGCAGAAATAGATGTGTGCACTGTGCTATGAGCTTTAGCATCTCAGGGTAATCTAAACATTGTGCAATGGCCTGCAGAACTTAGCCAGGAGCATATCTGTGCAAGATAACCCACAGAAACAGTAAGACTGGGAAGTTAGCCACATAATTGCTATGGTGTAGATTTGCATATGGCCTATGATTGGAGGGTGGGCGTGCTAGCCTCAAACACAGCTCAGCCTCCAGTCCTCAGGACCCTTAACAGGAAACATATTCATTATAAAGCCGGACAGATAGCTCATCGTGCTAATGCACTGTTACAGAGATCTGTGGCAACCCAAGGGTTGCAGGTTCGATCCCGGCAAAGTCCACTCAGCCTTTCATCTTTCTGAGGTTGGTAAAATGAGTACTATTAAGTTGGGTAATAATACCTGTTATCAGTGCCGCGAGTCGATTAAGTTCGAGGTTGTGCGCTATACAAGTATTAAATTATTATTATATCTTTACTAGAGCACAGTTGAACTAATCAGCTGATGGGTGAGCTAATTATTTCACCTGTGCTCTAGTTAAGATATAATGAATATGTGGCCTGTTAGGGGTCCTAATGACTGGGTTTGGGAAACACTGAGAAGGGGAAATAGAAAGGTAAAATTTACCAAATGTTTTTTTTTTTCTCCATATTTCTATATAGGACTAATATCATTAAAATATAACCTCTGTTTAATCAGTCACTATTAACAGGAGCTGTTCCAAATGATTGGAGAATAGCAAATGTAGTACCTCTTCATAAAAGGGCAGTAGGGAAGAATCTGGTAACTACAGGCTAGTTAGTTTAGCTTCAGTAGTAGGGATATTAATGGAAAGTTTCTTAAAATAAAGAATTATGACTTACCTAAAGACAAACAATTTAGAGGACCAAAATCAACATGCTTTTACTTCAGGGAGATAATGCCAGGCTAATCTAATTGACTTATTTTGACTATGTAACAAAAGTATTAGACCAGGGTTGAGCAGTTGATGTAGCATATCTAGATTTCAGCAAAGCACTTGACACCATCCCACACAACAAACTAATTCACAAACTGTATCTCCTTTGTCTAGACTCAAAAATTGTGAAGTAGGTAGAATGCTGGCTTAAAGAGACAGTCTAGTCAAAATTAAACTTTCATGATTCAGATAGGGCATGTCATTTTAAACAACTTACCAATTTACTTCTATTATCTAATTTGCTCAATTCTTTAGATATCCTTTGTTGAAGAAATAGCAATGCACATGTGTGAGCCAATCACACAAGACCTCTATGTGCAGCAACCAATAAGCAGCTACTGAGCATATCTAGATATGCTTTTCAGCAAGTGATATCAAGAGAATGAAGCAAATTAGATAATAGAAGTAAATTAGAAAGTTTTTAAAAATGACATGCTCTTTCTAAATCATAAAAGAAAAAATGTGGGTTTCATGTCCCTTTAATGATAGAAAACAGAGTGCCTTAGTAAATTGAGTACATACAGCAGAGGGGCTGTTACTAGTGGTGTTCCCCAGGCGTCAGTTCTGGAGTGTGTTTTGGTTAATATATTATTATTATTTTTTATTATTGAGGTGAAATTTAGCATAACAATCATGCACATACACATGGGTGTCCGTAGAATTTTTTCCAGGGGGGGGGGGACAATAATTAAAAATATCAGTGTCAACGTGTGCAACAAGAGAAAGCTGCTTGTTGTACACATGAGAGACAAATACACATTGGCTCATTGGTAACAAAATAGTGACTTGTGTGTGCATAGGCAGCATGTGTATTAATGTTTTAATTTACTTATAAGACAGTGCTTGCTCTGGCAGGTGCTGTCAATTATTTGCAATTTAGAAAGATGGAATTATCTCTATTGTAATTGGGGACTGATAGAGGAGTCATGTAAAATGGGTTGTGGGATCATATAAGTACTTAGGGACTGCATTCTGGTCACTGAGCTCTAGGTTGCTCACTCCAGCTGTACACAGATCTGCATGATGCTGCAGATACACACATGAAACAACCCCCCCCCCATGCATACACACATGAAACAACACCCCCCCCCCCATGCATACACACATGAAACAACACCCCCCATGCATACAGACATGAAACAACACCCCCCCATGCATACACACATGAAACAACCCCCCCCATGCATACACACATGAAACAACCCCCCCCATGCATACACACATGAAACAACACCCCCCCATGCATACACACATGAAACAACACACCCCCCCATGCATACACACATGAAACAACACCCCCCCCATGCATACACACATGAAACAACACCCCCCCCCATGCATACACACATGAAACAACACCCCCCATGCATACACACATGAAACAACCCCCCCCATGCATACACACATGAAACACCCCCCCATGAATACACACATGAAACAACCCCCCCATGCATACACACATGAAACAACACACCCCCATGCATACACACATGAAACAACACCCCCCCCATGCATACACACATGAAACAACACCCCCCCATGCATACACACATGAAACAACACCCCCCATGCATACACACATGAAACAACACCCCCCCATGCATACACACATGAAACAACACCCCCCCATGCATACACACATGAAACAACACCCCCCCCCCCCATGCATACACACATGAAACAACACCCCCCCCCATGCATACACACATGAAACAACCCCCCCCCCATGCATACACACATGAAACAACAACCCCATGCATACACACATGAAACAACAACCCCATGCATACACACATGAAACAACAACCCCATGCATACACACATGAAACAACACCCCCCCCATGCATACACACATGAAACAACACCCCCCCATGCATACACACATGAAACAACACCCCCCCCATGCATACACACATGAAACAACACACCCCCCATGCATACACACATGAAACAACACCCCCCATGCATGCACACATGAAACAACACCCCCCCATGCATGCACACATGAAACAACACCCCCCCATGCATGCACACATGAAACAACACCCCCCCATGCATGCACACATGAAACAACACCCCCCCATGCATGCACACATGAAACAACACCCCCCCATGCATACACACATGAAACAACACCCCCCCATGCATACACACATGAAACAACACCCCCCATGCATACACACATGAAACAACCCCCCCCCATGCATACACACATGAAACAACCCCCCCCCATGCATACACACATGAAACAACACCCCCCCATGCATACACACATGAAACAACACCTCCCCATGCATACTCACATGAAACAACACACCCCCATGCATACACACATGAAACAACACCCCCCATGCATACACACATGAAACAACACCCCCCCCCATGCATACACACATGAAACAACACCCCCCCATGCATACTCACATGAAACAACACCCCCCCATGCATACACACATGAAACAACACCCCCCCATGCATACACACATGAAACAACACACCCCCATGCATACACACATGAAACAACACCCCCCCATGCATACACACATGAAACAACACCCCCCCATGCATACACACATGAAACAACACCCCCCATGCATACACACATGAAACAACACCCCCCCATGCATGCACACATGAAACAACACCCCCCATGCATACACACATGAAACAACACACCCCCATGCATACACACATGAAACAACACCCCCCCATGCATACACACATGAAACAACACCCCCCCATGCATACACACATGAAACAACACCCCCCCCATGCATACACACATGAAACAACACCCCCCCCCCATGCATACACACATGAAACAACACCCCCAATGAATACACACATGAAACAACACACCCCCATGCATACACACATGAAACAACACCCCCCCATGCATACACACATGAAACAACACCCCCCCCCCCATGCATACACACATGAAACAACACCCCCATGCATACACACATGAAACAACACCCCCCCCATGCATACACACATGAAACAACAACCCCCCATGCATACACACATGAAACAACACCCCCCCATGCATGCACACATGAAACACCCCCCCCATGCATACACACATGAAACAACACCCCCCATGCATACACACATGAAACAACACCCCCCCATGCATACACACATGAAACAACACCCCCCCCATGCATACACACATGAAACAACACCCCCCCATGCATACACACATGAAACAACACCCCCCCCATGCATACACACATGAAACAACACCCCCCATGCATACACACATGAAACAACACACCCCCATGCATACACACATGAAACAACACACCCCCATGCATACACACATGAAACACACCCCCATGCATACACACATGAAACAACACCCCCCCATGCATACACACATGAAACAACACCCCCATGCATACACACATGAAACAACACCCCCCCATGCATACACACATGAAACAACACCCCCCCATGCATACACACATGAAACAACACCCCCCCCATGCATACACACATGAAACAACACCCCCCCATGCATACACACATGAAACAACACCCCCCCCCCCCATGCATACACACATGAAACAACACCCCCCCCATGCATACACACATGAAACAAAAACACACACACACCTGCATACACACATTAAATAACACACCCCTGAATAAACTCATGAAACAAAACACACACACCTGCATACACACATTAAATAACACACACACACCTGCATACACACATTAAATAACACACACACCACTGCATAAACTCATGGAGCAACACACACCTGCATACACACATTAAATAACACACACACACCTGCTTACACTAATGGAACAACACACACCCCTGCATACACACATGAAACAGCCCAAACACCCCTGCTTACACACATGAACCAGCATAGCCAATACACACATGAAAAAACACATACCACTGCATACACACATGAAACAGCACACCCCATACTCACATGAAACAACACACACACCTGCATACACACATAACACATACACACATGAAACAGCACACCCCATACACACATGAAACAACACAGACCTTTGCATACACACATGAAACAGCACACCCCATACACACATAAAACAACACACACACACACCTGCATACACACATTAAATAACACACACACCGTTGCATAAACTCATGGAGCAACACACACCTGCATACACACATTAAATAACACACACACACCTGCTTACACTAATGGAACAACACACACCCCTGCATACACACATGAAACAGTACAAACACCCCTGCTTACACACATGAACCAGCACAGCCAATACACACATGAAACAGCACACCCCATACTCACATGAAACACACACACCTGCATACACACATAACACATACACACATGAAACAGCACACCCCATACACACATGAAACAACACAGACCTTTGCATACACACATGAAACAGCACACCCCATACCCACATACAACACACCCTATACACACATAAAACAACACACTCACACCTGCATACACACTTCAAACAACACACAGACCTTTGCATACACACCTAAAACACACACACCCCACTCACATGAAAAAACACACACACCCCTGCATACACACATGAAACAACACACGCATAGCCGTGCATTCACACATGAAACAACACACACACCCCAGCATACACACATGAAACAACAAACACACACAACTGCATACACACATGAAACAACACACAGACCTTTGCATACACACATGAAACACACCCCTTACTCACATGAAACAACACACTGCATATTTACATGAAACAACACACCCCATACTTACATAAAACACACACACACACAACTGCATACACACATGAAACACACAGACCTTTGCATACACACATGAAACAACACACACACAGCCCTGCATACAAACATGAAACAACACAATCCATACACACATAAAACAACATACACCTCTGCTTACACACATGAAACAACACACACACAGCCCTGTATACACACATGAAAAAACACACCCCATACTCACATGAAACAACACACACACACACAACTGCATACACACATAAAACAACACACACCTCTGCTTACACACATGAACCAGAACACCTGAAACAAAACACTAAACATACCTATAGACATGTGCAATATATATATATATACACACACGTGAACATACAGTATATACACACATACACATGCTCATGAACATATATACACACATACACATGCTCATGAACATATATACACACATACACATGCTCATGAACATATATACACACATACACATGCTCATGAACATATATACACACATACACATGCTCATGAACATATATACACACATACACATGAACATATATACACACACATACACATGCTCATGAACATATATACACACATACACATGCTCATGAACATATATACACACATACACATGCTCATGAACATATATACACACATACACATGCTCATGAACATATATACACACATACACATGCTCATGAACATATATACACACATACACATGCTCATGAACATATATACACACATACACATGCTCATGAACATATATCTATGCAAACACACAACACAAAGTACTATTATTCACTAATATTTATGTTGCTTCATTTTATTTAATACAAATATTTGGGAAATCTGCTTAATTTAGAGCCTGTTTGTATGTCTGCGTGATTCCTATCACATACCCAGTGTAAATGCTGAGCAGAATTATAAAAATGATCAGCCAGTTTTGCATATATTTAGAAAGCACAGAACTGCCATAACTTACCAACAGCTGCCCAGCTACAAGTAATAGAGGAGGGTGTCTGACACTACAGCATCTGCTTATCTTTTCTCACACATCAGGAACTTTAGCCAGCTCAGTGGAGGAACTCATTTACTGAATTTCCTGTCAAGCCTCCAGATCTCCACCCACAGCAGTCAGGAATGTAACCTGATTAGAGATGGGAAGTTCGATTCATTTAGATGAATCGGTTCATTTCGGACGGTTCGTTAAAGTGAACCGGTTCATGAACCGATTCATCAGTTCACCTACTGGACATGTGACACAGAGCTGCAGAGCCAGATTCCTGCCTGCTGACTCGCAAATCCGATTCCTCCTGAATCGTTTAAATGCATGACTCCTGAGTCACTATGTATATGTAACAATCTGACTCCTCCTGAATCCTGGACTCCACTGAACACGCAGCATTGAAGCACTTAGTCTGAAGTTTAATTTTGTTTTTAAACCATACAGCGTGGGGCTGTGTAAACAATAATAAACATATAGAAGACTGGTAATGTTATTCAGGCAGGCCGGTAACATTACCAGTCTTTTATATGTTTATTATTGTTTACACAGCCCCACGCTGTATGGTATACAAAATAAACTTCAGACTAAGTGCTTCAGGCACTGTTATGAATAGCAAGCACTGGGGAGAGGGAGGGTAAAACCATTATTATATTTTAATTATTGTTTAAACAGCCCCGCACTGTTATGTTATAAATGGCAAGCACTGGGAAGGGAGAGGGAGGGTAAATAGCAAAAGTATTTATGTACAGCAGCATACCTTGATCAGTTCAGTTGGAATAAAAGTGGCTCCTGTAAGCGGTGCAAAGCGTAGCTGGAGGGAGCTTTGACCGCGGAGCAAAATGAAGGCTGGGCTAGGTGGGGAGGAAGTGGAGGAGGAGCCGCGAGGTGTTATAGCCTGGTGGCTGAGCGGGAAAGCCAGCAGTTGTTATTCAGAAAAGTGAAGGAAGTATCTCTGTGCAGCTGGTGGCTTTCTCGCTCAGCCTGCGTCATGGCTGATGTAGAGGAGCTTTTGCATCGCTTGAAGGAGGCTGCAAAGGAACGGGGACCTACCTGGCTGGAAGAACAGGTCCGATCGTTGCTGGGTGTTCCGGTTCCTTCTGGAGTGGCGACGGAGCGTTCGGCTCCCCGGAAGAAGTCCACCAGGCAATCCAGGCCTCCGACGAGACTCAGCCCTGAAGTCAGCAAGAGGGCGGTGAGCGGCAGAAGATCCGGTCCGGTGTCCGGTAAGCGAGGGGCGGATGCAGCGGTGAGCGTGGCTACGGGGGCTGAGGCGGGCCCGGCGGTGACGTCATCCCAGCGTGTGAGCGGCAAAGAGCCGGAGGTGAAGGCCTCCCCTGCCCAGGCCATTAAAGTTAGAGGTATGGGTAAGGTGGCCCACGGCCTTGTCGGGCCTGATCAGAGGGGGGAGGGGATTGCTGAAAGGGACCCATATGCTGGGCGGAGTAGTCCGCTTGTTTCTTTTGGTGGGGTAGTGGGTAATAGCGAGAGTGATGAGGAGGGATGTGCCGCAGTGGGAGATTTAGTTGGTGCCCCCTTTGTAGAGCAGGATAGTGGGTCCGGTGGTAGGCAGCCTGTTCCCATTAGTTTTAACAAGTCTGGTGGGGGTGAACCCAGTGTTTTTAGTGCTTCCCACGGGCTTGTGGATTTGGACTATGGGTCTGGGGAGGATTATGAGGAGTTGGAGCTTGGCCCTGGGGAAGTTGAATTATTTTTGGATTCCTCAGAGGAAGATTTTGTTCCTCAATCTCCTGGGGTTTTTAGTGAGAAGGTTAGCCGTTTTGGGGGGTCAGCTGAGGTTCCATCTGTTGGGCGGGGGGTGGTTTTTGCCCGCCAGTCTCCCGTGGGTTTGGTTTCTTCCAGGGCTAGGGAGGTGGTTGGGTCAGGTGTCTCACATGTTAGTTTTTCTATTTCAGAGCCTAGCACCTCTGGACAACGGCCAGGGCCTCAGCCTGGTCCATCTACAAGGGCAGATGTATCTGACGGCCGGGAAGTGGATTTCTCTGGCTTGCACGGCTCCTGGACGGAGTCTATTCGTCTGGAGCCTGATGATGGTACGCAACAGGAGTTGCAGCCTGTTGGCAGTAGACAGGTGAGGAGTGGGGTCCAGGGCGGGGTATCAACTGTGGTCAGTGAACGGAGTGGAGCCAGGGTGTATACGGCAGCCACTCAGGGTGGGAGGGGGGTTAGGGGTCGGCCGAATAGGCCTGTAGGATACGGACCTGTCCCTAGAGAGGGGTCTAGACGACGGCCTGTGGTGGAGGTAGCTTGGCCTGGGGGTGAGGGTGGGGGAGCTCCCAAGAGGGGTAGGGGAGCAAGTACGGCTAGGAGTACCAGCCGGCAGAGAGGGGGACGGGGTGGTAGAGTTTTTCCTCCCCTGGTTTTAGGCTCACAGTCTACTATTTTTCAGGAGCAAACACGGCAGCTGGAACGGCACGGACGGCCGGCTGCCACGTCCCCGGGAGGTCGGCGAGAAGCTACGGAGCATCGCACCGGCGGGCTCCAGCCAACTATCAACAGTCCTGAGGACAGGCCGGATACAGAGAGTACTTCAGCAGGTGAGACAAGATTGTTGAATGTGAGGGGGAGTGAATTGTTGAGTGGTGGCAGGAGTATGGAAGGTGACTCGATGGCAGGGAGAGTAGTGGCGGGTTTGAAGGATCTGTTAGCGCAACTAGAAGGAGGTGGTCCTGATCGGGGGGGTGCTGTGGAGAGAGCGTGGGTTGCGGTTGACAGCGGGGCGAGCGTGACGGGTTTTGGGGGGAGCGAGGTCCGCATTGTGGCGGACCCTGTTGTTAAGGATGATAGCGTCCCGGTTGTGGCGCAGATCCCTGGGCCTTCGGTGGGGGCTACTGGTGCAGGTGCTAAACAGAGTGAAGGGGCTGAGTTGAGGGTGGCTGATACAGCAATGTCTCGGTCGTGTCTCTGCTCCATTGGGCCTTTAGGAATGCATTTGACTTCCGAAGTGAGGGACAAGGTTTGTAAGAGGGAGTTTATTGAATTGTTCTCACTCCTTCCGCTGGAACAGTCTTTTGAGATCCCTGAGGACTCAAAGAAAGACGTGGCCAAGAAAGAGGAAGAGGAGAGAAAGAAGCGTTATCGGAAGTTGCCGAAAACTTTTTCTAATTGGTTTCAGGCATTTCTGATATATGCTAATGTGTTTAGTGCTAAGTTCCCTGATCAGGGTTCGGCGCTTTTTTGTTACCTTGATGAGGTGTCTTCTGCTCAGCGGACGTATGGTGGAATGGCCTGGTGGTCATACGATGAACAGTTCAGGCAGCGTTTGTCGGTTAAGCCGGATATGCGGTGGGACGACCGTGATATGGGGTTGTGGCTCAAGATCATGACGCCTTTAAGAGCTTCCCAGTCCTTTCGATCAGGAGCCGGTGGCTCCTCCATCGGTGGATCCCCTGTCACGGTCAGAAAAGGCTGTTGTTTTGCCTATAATGAGAAGTTTTGCAAGTGGGGAGCTGCGTGCAAGTTCAAGCACGAGTGTTCGGGGTGCGGGGGAGCACATCCCTACGCTAAGTGTTTCCGTAAAAATAGACCAAGTGGGGTTGGGGAGGCGCCTGAAAAAGGGGGCGACACCGGTGAGACTCGCCGCGATGGAGCCTTGGCTCGTTCGGTACGCTAGGCGTCGGGGTTGTTTTGATAAGGCGGCCCTGCTATTTCACGGTTTTCAGTTTGGCTTTGTGATTCCGTCTCGAGGTGGTTGTCGGTTTTTTAGGGGGAATTTGAAGTCGGCTCGGGTGTGGCCAGGGGTAGTCCTTGACAAACTGATGAAGGAGGTCGAGTTGGGTAGAATGGCGGGCCCGTTTGACCGCCCTCCCATTGATGATTTGCGGATATCACCTCTTGGGGTGGTTCCAAAAAAGGAGCCTGGTAAATTCAGGCTCATACATCATTTATCTTTTCCTAAAGGCGGTTCTGTTAACGATGGCATTCCTCAGGAATTGTCGTCGGTTAAGTACGCCTCTTTTGACCAGGCGGTTAACTTGGTGAGAGGGGCTGGTGTTGGGGCTTTATTGGCGAAAGTCGATATTGAGGCGGCATTCAGATTGCTACCGGTACACCCAACGTCACATCATCTGTTGGGTTGTTGCGTGGATGGTTCGTACTACGTGGACTTGTGTTTGCCAATGGGGTGTTCCATCTCATGCTCGTTTTTCGAACAGTTTAGTACGTTTCTTGAGTGGGTGGTTGTTGAGCGGTCAGGCCTTTCGTCATTGGTGCATTACCTTGACGATTTTCTGTTTGTGGGCCCGGCTGGTAAAGGTGATTGTACACTCTTGAGGGATATCTGTTGTCAGGTGACGTCTGATTTTGGTGTGCCCATTGCGGTAGAGAAATCGGAGGGACCGGTTACATCTCTTGAATTTTTAGGCATTACCATTGATTCAGTGAATATGGAATGCAGATTGCCTAGGGATAAAGTTTCGGATTTGTTGGGGATTATTGACCGTTTGTTGTTGTTGAAGAAAGTCACTCTTCGGGAGGTTCAATCCCTGGTAGGCAAGCTGAATTTCGCGTGCAGAATTATGCCGATGGGGAGGGTTTTCTGCAGGAGATTGTCACTGGCGACTGCCGGTGTGGTGAAGCCACATCATTTTGTACGGCTTTCCAAAGAACTAAAGGATGATTTGAGGGTTTGGAGACAATTTTTGTTGGGTTTTAATGGCTCAGCGTTGATTCAGGCGGTGCGGGTCTCTAATGAGGAGTTGGGTTTGGTGACTGATTCGGCGGGCAGTTGCGGTTTTGGGGCCTATTTCATGGGTAGATGGTGTGCAGCACAGTGGCCTGAGGACTGGTTTTCATTGGGTTTGGTGAAGAACTTGGTGTTTCTGGAGTTGTTCCCTATTGTGGTGGCCCTGTTTGTCTGGGAGGAAGATTTGAGGAATCAGGCAGTTGTCTTTTCTTCAGATAATATGGGGGTTGTGTACGCGTTAAATACGTTGACGGCTACATCATTGCCTGTGCTGAGATTGTTGCGTTTGCTTGTCCTGAAATGTTTGCGAATGAATGTTTGCATTAAGGCCAAGCATATTCCTGGAGTCAGTAATTCTTTAGCCGATTCCCTTTCTCGCTTTCAGTGGCAGCGGTTCAGGGAATTGGCTCCCCATGCGGAAGAGGAGGGTTGCCCATGTCCGAGTTTCTTGTGGCAGCTTGGCGTGGAGGACTGGCTGGACTGGTAAGAAATTCATTAGCACCAGGTACCTGGATGGCTTATTCTAGAGTGTGGTGGGACTGGGAGTGTAGATTGCGGTCCCTAGGCCTTAATGAAGGGGTAATTGACAGTACGGGTGTATTACTGGAATGGATGTGGGAGTGGGGTGTTTCTCACTTGTCTCCTTCCGCGATGGATAGACGTTTGGCTGCCTTGGCTTTCCGTTTTAAACTGTTGGGCTTGCGGGATGTTACCAAAGGTTTTTGTGTTCGGCAGGTGCTGAAAGGATTGAAGAAGGGTTTAGGTAAGCCCTCTCCGGACCGAAGGCGTCCTATTACCTTCTCGCTACTGCAGGAGGTGTATAAGGTTTTATCGTTGGTGTGTTTGTCTGATTTTGAAGTATGCCTGTTTAGGGTGGCGTTTGTTTTAGCTTTCTTTGGAGCCTTTCGGATTTCCGAGTTGGTTAGTAAAACTTTGATGTCTATGGGGGGTTTGGCCTTTTCGGATATGGCCTTCTTTGACTCCAAGGTGGAGATATTCCTAAGAAGGAGTAAGACAGATCAGTTAGGAAAAGGTAGGATGGTGGTTCTTTTTCCCAATGGTTTGGAAGTTTGTCCTTGGCGTTGCTTGAAGGAGTATTTGCGGGTTCGTCCGGTTATGGGGGGTTCGCTGTTGGTTCATGTTGATGGTAGGCCGTTGTCACAATTCCAATTTAGGGCGGTTCTTAAAAAATCACTATGCCGGTTGGGTTTTAACAGCGATGACTTTGGGTCACATTCCTTCCGCATAGGGGCAGCGACTGAGGCTTCAGTGAGGGGTTTATCAGATTCAGTGGTTAAAGGTATTGGCCGGTGGGGATCCGGTCGGTATCGTTTGTATGTTCGCCCTGAGTTGGGTGTTTAGGCTGGTGCGGTTGTTATTCTCCTTTTGGTTTTTTTAGGTGTCGACCGTTTGTGGCTTGTCGGCCACTCTTTCATTTATTGGGCTCGAAGGGCGGCTACACTGAGAGTTGACGGATTGCAGTTGGGTATCCCGAGGTCGAGCTGTGAAGTAAAATGGTTTGGGGTCAGAGGACTCCGTTGGGACAGGTTGTTGCCTTTGGTGGTGGACTATTGCCGGCGTTTTCAGCCTCCAACAGTTTTGTTGATCCACGCTGGGGGCAATGATCTTGGTTTTATGCCTCAGAGGGAATTAGTAAGAAGCATGAAGAGAGACATAGGGAGGCTGGTGGATTTGTTCCCTAAGATGAGGATTGTTTGGTCGGATATTTTGCCCAGGATGGTTTGGAGGGCTGCATGGGATCCGGTGCGCCTGGATAAAAGCAGGCGCAAGGTTAATAAGTTGATGGGGTCGTTTGTTAGGAGGCTTGGGGGTTCAGTGGTTCATCACCCAGACTTAGCTGAGGTTGGTCAGGGCGAATTTTATATGGCAGATGGAGTGCACCTTAATGATTTTGGCTTGCAGTTGTTCATACTTGATTTTAAGGAGGCGGTAGGACATTTGGTGGGGTTGGCGGGACTGGGCTGAGGTGTCAGGCCAGTCGGTGGCGGGGGTGCTAGCCCTTACACTTGAAGTAAATTATGGCCAAAGTGTTCGTGTTGTATTTACATCCCCTTGGGGAGAAGTTAAGATGGGGTCTCTAAGGGCAAGGGGTTCCTTAGAGAATTATGTTGATTACGGGCTCAATCAATTTGCACGGTTGAGTCCAGTGGATGGAGTAACGGCCAGATTTTATATTTAGGTCTAGCACCGCTGTTATATGTAATGTGTTTTTGGAATTATTTGCACTGTTATTTATTGAAGTTATTAAAGTTTATAAAGTTATTTATTAATAAAGGAGCTGCGGCCAATTTATACCAAAGCTAAGTCTGATGTCTTTATTGTGGGGGGGTTTAGGTCTTGTTAAGGAAATGTGATTAAGATATTTGTGTTAAGAGCCGAAAATTAGTGACATAAAAGGTCAAGTGGCTCCTGTAAGCGGTGCAAAGCGTAGCTGGAGGGAGCTTTGACCGCGGAGCAAAATGAAGGCTGGGCTAGGTGGGGAGGAAGTGGAGGAGGAGCCGCGAGGTGTTATAGCCTGGTGGCTGAGCGGGAAAGCCAGCAGTTGTTATTCAGAAAAGTGAAGGAAGTATCTCCCTCCCACCCGTCCCTGTTGTTTTTCTGTTTGCTAAGAATTTGTTTTGTTTTAATTTTGATTGTCGCAGTTGGTAGGCGGGGGTGCTAGCCCTTACACTTGAAGTAAATTATGGCCAAAGTGTTCGTGTGGTATTTACATCCCCTTGGGGAGAAGTTAAGATGGGGTCTCTAAGGGCAAGGGGTTCCTTAGAGAATTATGTTGATTACGGGCTCAATCAATTTGCACGGTTGAGTCCAGTGGATGGAGTAACGGCCAGATTTTATATTTAGGTCTAGCACCGCTGTTATATGTAATGTGTTTTTGGAATTATTTGCACTGTTATTTATTGAAGTTATTAAAGTTTATAAAGTTATTTATTAATAAAGGAGCTGCGGCCAATTTATACCAAAGCTAAGTCTGATGTCTTTATTGTGGGGGGGTTTAGGTCTTGTTAAGGAAATGTGATTAAGATATTTGTGTTAAGAGCCGAAAATTAGTGACATAAAAGGTCAAGAAAGTGCATTTGTATCAGTGTACCGAATCATGTACTGTTAACTGATTCATTGCAAAGGAGTTAGTTAACAGTACACTGATTCGTTTGCAAACAGTTCACTTCTTGAGTCACTAACAACACTGGTAATTTGATCCTAGAGTGAGATTCTGCTGTGTGATTCATTGCAAAGGAGGAGTTAGCAGAAGCAGAACTCACTCTAGGATCGTATTACCAGGGCTGCTGATGACTCAGGAACTGAACTGTTTCAAACGAATCAGTTCAGTCTGGTGAACTGATTCATGCAGTTCAGTGAAAAGATCCGGTTCAAAAGAACGATTCGTTCATGAACCGGACATCACTAAACCTGATCTCAAACTGGAGCAGGGACCAAGCAAAACAAAAATCCTGTGCTGCACACAAATTAAAACAGCCTAGAGATCCTAGTACAGCTATTTATCCCCCTGCCCGCTGTATTGTGCTCCAGTATTTCTGCTATTAATGTTGCCCCTCCTACCCAAAAAAATGTTTACAGACCCTGGCTGCTTTTAATCCTCTAATAAACAGCAGCCCACTTAGGGTTGCAACCTGCCCCAGTATCACCGGGACAGTCCTGGTCTGGGACTGTATGTCCCGTGTCCCGGAACTAGGCTCCAATGCCCCAGCCTGCCCAGCTCCCCTGTCACACACACGTTACCAAAAAAAATAAGCGTTAAATAGCTCTGTCACAGTATTCACTACCTGGTATTCAGGATTTTATACCATTCTATAGGTAGTTCATCCGGACCAGGTGATTTCCCCGCTGTCAACCCTAGTAAGGTTTTATTGACTTCCTCATTTGTTTTAGGAGCATTTAATGTCTTCTGATGAGTTTGAGTGATCTTTGGAATATTAATATTACTATTTTTTTTTTACTATGCCCTTCCTCTTTATTCTTCTTTATTGGAGTAGTAATTCTGAAATTCCTTAACCAAGTCCGGGTTTGTTTTGATGATCTTTGCACTTTTATTAATGAGGCCAGGAGTTTCCCCGAACAGTTACCAAATCTATAATATTGTCTTTAAGTTTTTTAATGCCCCTAGCTGCCTGCTGGGATAGGTATAAATCCATCTACTGGTCTCAGATTACTATATCATTAGTCTTAACTTCTTCTATTTGACTTGCTCTGCAGCCCTTGTTGTTTAATTTGTTACACACAAGTATAAGCTTTTTTCTAGCTCTGACTATGTCTGCTGCATAGTCCTGAAAGATTACAATTTTCTTTCCCTGAAACATAATATTACCAATTTGTTTGTATGCACTAAACACAAGCATTTTAGTTTTAAGGCTTACAAATTCCACAATTACTGGTCTAGGGAGAGTACAAGTATTGTGTCTCATAGGGTTAGTCCTATATACTCTTGCTGTACAGAGAGGCTCTTTCTCTCTGCTGGTAATTGTGTTTCTACAAATTATTTTGAATAAGTTTTCTTTATTGTTTCGGAAATACCCAGTATTCTTAATTTTTTTCTGCCTAGAGTGGTTTTCTAGGGTTTCTATTCTCAACATTAAAGATTACACATATATTTGACAATATAAACCATTAATGTGGGGTTTTGTTAATCAGAGGACCTGATTTCCTTACTACAAAGGGCATAAAACCTGAAATATCGCCTATTAGAAGAGGAGTGATATCTATCTCTGCTGTGATTGGCTTAAGAATGTTCTACATCTACAAGTTGTCATTTGTGTAAAGGAGGTGGGCCAGCATCTACCTTAAAGATCTACCGCAAGTGATTTAGCTGTTTGGCACTCTTCATTTTGACCTGATAAAATAAAATATTTTTCCTGCTGTGCCTACAAGAGGACTGTAAAAAGCCAATGGTTTCCTCACTCGATTGACTGTCACATCTATAGAGGTCATGTGATATCATGCCCCACTTGCATCCTTGGGGTCCTTTTTCACTCTTTTTTTGGATTCGACGATAAGAACTATTGTATTATATTATATGAATCCTGTAATTTATGTAATCTGTAAAGCTATTAATTTTGTTTAAAGTGTTCTGGGGTAGGCTGGCCGTGCTTCTATTTGACTGCTTTAGCTGGAAAGTTGGTTAACAAAGTTGCAGTAGTGGTTATTTGACTGGTATACAATTTATCTTATAATTTAAGCATAATAAGGTTTTGATAACTACTACTTTAAAAGGGACAGTCAAGTCCAAAATTAACTTTTATTATTCTGATAGGGCATGTAATTTTAAACAACTTTCCACTTTACTTTTAGCACCAATTTTGCTTTGTTTTCTTGGTATTCTTTGTTGAAAGCTAAACCTAAGAGGTTGATATGCTATTTTTTTTAGACCTTGAAGGCCGCCTCTAATATGAATGCATTTTGACAGTTTTTTACCACTAGAGGGTGTTAGTTCATGTGTTTCATATAGATTACATTGAGCTCACGCACGTGAAGTTACCTAGGAGTGGGCACTGATTGGCTAAAATGCAAGTCTTTTAAAAGAAATAAAATAAGGCGGCAGTTTGCAGAGGCATAGATGCAAGGTTATTACAGAGGTAAAAAGTATATTAATATAACAGTGTTGGTTATGCAAAACTGGGGAATGGGTAATAAAGGGATTATCTATATTTTTATACAACAAAATTCTGGTGTTGACTGTCCCTTTAAGCTCCTGTAAATAATTTAGCATAAGGTTCAAGACTACAGCATATGGAAAAGTTTCTTGTAAATAATACCATGCCGCCCAAAAACAATCCTGGGGATAAACAAGTAAGAACCTCACTAGATTAACTTACTGAAAAACCTCAATAGCAGATAGAGAAGGTTCACAGTTGATAGTTCAGAAAGATATTCGGATTTTATCCCAGGAAATCAGGTGCTTCCCGGATAGATAGGGAGAAGCTGAGCAAATGATATCAGACATAGAAGATTACAATACTCGCCTTAATGATAGGTTGTTGGAATTGGAGAAACAAAACAAGTACAAACTCGTAATACCGGCGCTATTGCACCATTGATTGTATATAACTAGGTATTTAAAGGGACAGTCTACACCTTGGTGATCTTAAAGTCTTACCTTAGATTAAGCTGCAAATAGCCTCCTGTACCTTTTCTATATCATGCAGCAGGAACAGTAAAAAAGTTATTTTAAAATGAATATTGTTTCTGGCCACTTTGAAATGGCTGCCAAGCTCAGCCCAATGATGACATCATGATCTGGGCTGCATAGGGCATCCAATCACAAAAGGCTCACTAGTTGGATACAACAGATTGTCTTTGCTATTCAGCAGAGTGCCTAGAAGCAGCCCAGATCATGATGTCATCAGTGGGCGGAGCTTGGCAGTCATTCATTTTAAAATACGTTTTTTACTGTTCCTGCTGCATGATATAGAAAAGGTGCAGGAGACTATTTGCAGCTTAATCTAAGGTAAGACTTTAAGATCACCAAGGTGTAGACTGTCCCTTTGACTACCTATTATCTATGTTTGTGATGGTTATTTCTACTTCTACAAATAAATTTGTGAAGTTTATATTTGAAACCGTGTGCAGCCCTTCTATTGTTTGTACTATTTTGGAAGGATGGTTCCCGCACCCCAGAGCTTTGCACCTTACCAAGATTGAGGTCTGTCGGCTGGAGTATTCCACGTTCCCTTGGCGGATGACGTCACTCACCGGGGATGCTGCATCGTTGGATGGTCCGTCGGCTGTTGCGGCTGTGATTCCACTTTGTTAGACTGTCCCTTTAACTTCTGCAAAGTCAGCAATAGAGGACGAATGTACTACTGGGAGCTAGCTGAACATATCTGGTCAGGCACATGTGTGTAGCCACCAGTCAGCCCCCAGTAGTACATATATTTGATAACAGAAGTGAAATTAAAAGTATCATAAAATTACACATTTTATCTGAATCATGAAAGTGTCATTTCCTATCCCTTTAAGTATGATTTAAGTAACAGAAAATGTCTGTGTATAAAGTCTTGCTGGTGATAATTAATCTGGGTTGGTGTAGGTCAGGGGTTAATTTGATATTGTTTTATGTACTGTTAAAGGGACAGTAAAGTCAAAATTAAACTTAAATGGATTGGATAGAACATGACATCTCAAACAATTTTCCAATTTACTTATATTATCAAGTGTCCTTAGTTCTCTTGGTATCCTTTGTTAAAGAGTAATCATAGGTGAACTCAGGAGTGTGTACGTGTCTTCAGCCAGCAGAGTTTCCAACGACATTTATAGCAATGTTTTATATATAGTAACAAACACTGCTGCATAGTGCTAAATACACGTGCATGCCCCTAAGCTCATATCAGACTACTAGGTTTACTCTTTAACAAAGGACACCAAAAGAACAAAGCAAATTAAATAATAGAAGTAAATTGGAAAGTTGGGTAAAATTGCTGCTCTATCTCAATAATCAGCGTTTAACTTTGACTGTCAGTTTTGGTTTCTGTCTTTAACCCCTTAACGACCGATGACGTATAAGGTACGTCCTCTAAAAAAATACAGTTAACGACCGAGGTCGCACCCCGTACGTCGTTGGTCTTTGAAAGCGGTGGAAGCGATCCTGATCACTTCCAGCTGCTTTTCGGTTATTGCAGTGGCCCTCTCTGCACCGGACATCGATGGCCGCAGTCGTTGGTGGGTGGGAGCCGATGTGGGATGTAGGTGGGTGGCCACTGATGAGTGCTTGCGGTAAGAAGGGGGCGTGGTCACTGGGGGCGCACACAGATGTGCGTGCGTGCATGGGGGGCGGTGGGCAGGCACGTGCACGGGGAGAGGGAATGGGTAAATAAAAGATCTAAGGGGTCTGGGAGGCATGGGGGGGAAGCTACACTACAGAATTAAAAAAAAAAAATCTATTTTTTTTGTAAACTGGGTATTGGCAGACAGCTGCCAGTACCCAAGATGGCTCCCAATAAGGTAGAGGGGAAGGGTTAGAGAGCTGTTTGGGGGGGATCAGGGAGGTTGGGGGCTAAGGGGGGGGATCCTACACAGCAGCATATGTAAATATGCTAAAAACATAAAAAATAAATTAAAAAATACCTTTTATTTTAGTACTGGCAGACTTTCTGCCGGTACTTAAGATGGCGGGGACAATTGTGGAGTGGGGGAGGGAAGGGAGACGTTTAGAAGGGTTCAGGGGGTGTGATGTGTCAGGTGGGAGGCTGATATCTACACTAAAGCTAAAATTAACCCTGCAAGCTCCCTACAAGCTCCCTAATTAACCGCTTCACTGCTAGACATAATACACGTGTGATGAGCTAAAGCCATATATGTCTGCTATTTCTGAACAAAGAGGATCCCAGAGAGCATTTACAACTATTTGTGCCATAATTGCACAAGTTGTTTGTAATTAATTTCAGTGAGAAACCTAAAGTTTGTGAAAAAGTTTGTGAAAAGGTGAACGATTTTTTTTATTTGATCGCATTTGGCAGTGAAATTGTGGCATGAAATATACCAAAATGGGTCTAGATTAATACTTTGGGTTGTCTACTACACTAAACTAAAGATAAAATTAACCCTACAAGCTCCCTAATTAACCCCTTCACTGCTTGGCATAATACACGTGTGGTGCGCAGCGGCAATTATCGGCCTTCTAATTACCAAAAAGCAAAGCCAAAGCCATATATGTCTGCTATTTCTGAACAAAGGGGATCACAGAGAAGCATTTACAACCATTTATGCAATAATTGCACAAGTTGTTTGTAAATAATTTCAGTGAGAAACCTAAAGTTTGTGAAAAAAATTTGTGAAAAAGTGAACAATCTTTTTTATTTGATCGCATTTGGCGGTCAAATGGTGGCATGAAATAGACCAAAATGGGCCTAGATCAATACTTTGGGATGCCTTCTGAAAAAAATATACATGTCAAGGGATATTCAGGGATTCCTGAAAGATATCAGTGTCCCAATGTAATTAGCGCTAATTTTGAAAAAAAATGGTTTGGAAATAGCAAAGTGCTACTTGTATTTATTGCCCTATAACTTGCAAAAAAAGCAAAGAACATGTAAACATTGGGTATTTCTAAACTCAGGACAAAATTTAGAAACTATTTAGCATGGTTGTTTTTTGGTGGTTGTAGATGTGCAACAGATTTTGGGGGTCAAAGTTAGAAAAAGTGTGTTTTTTTCAATGTTTTCCTCATTTTTTATAATGTTTTTATAGTAAATTATAAGATATGATGAAAACAATGGTATCTTTAGAAAGTCCATTTAATGACGAGAAAAACGGTATATAATATGTGTGGGTACAGTAAATGAGTAAGAGGAAAATTACAACTAAACACAAACACCGCAAAAATATAAAAATAGCCTTGGTCCCAAACAGACAGAAAATGGAAAAGTGATGTGGTCATTAACGGGATTAATGAGGTTTTTCCTAATTATTCTGTGATAAAAACACAAAATACTGGTCTGGATTACAATCACTTTTTATTTGCATGAAAAAACATTGTATCTCATTATATAGTAAAAAGCAGCATTACATGATATATGCACACAATTGTATAAATATACCTAACACTTGTGCTCTTGATACAAAGGGATTTATCAGATATATAATGTTCCCTTTATATATACAGTGTGTGCTATTATCAGTTCTTTTGGCTTCTAACTAACATGAAAACATCTAACAGGCATAATATCAAATTACAGAACATGACATACATATTACATACCCAGTATACATATAGGTTATAGTAGCCATTTAAATTAAACTGATTATGATCACGCATGTACCAGTTACTGATATTGTGTCTCATTAAATAAAATCAGTTTCCCCTCAGTAATTCCTCTGGTAAATAACATGTACAATGCTAAGCATCTATTGCTATAAGAAAACATAATTTATGCTTACCTGATAAATTCCTTTCTCCTGTAGTGTGATCAGTCCACGGGTCATCATTACTTCTGGGATATTACTCCTCCCCAACAGGAAGTGCAAGAGGATTCACCCAGCAGAGCTGCCATATAGCTCCTCCCCTCTACGTCACTCCCAGTCATTCGACCAAGGACCAACAAGAAAGGAGAAGCCAAAGGGTGTAGTGGTGACTGGAGTATAATTTAAAAAATATTTACCTGCCTTAAAAAAACAGGGCGGGCCGTGGACTGATCACACTACAGGAGAAAGGAATTTATCAGGTAAGCATAAATTATGTTTTCTCCTGTTAAGTGTGATCAGTCCACGGGTCATCATTACTTCTGGGATACCAATACCAAAGCAAAAGTACACGGATGACGGGAGGGATAGGCAGGCTCTTTATACAGAAGGAACCACTGCCTGAAGGACCTTTCTCCCAAAAATAGCCTCAGAGGAAGCAAAAGTGTCAAATTTGTAAAATTTGGAAAAAGTATGAAGCGAAGACCAAGTTGCAGCCTTGCAAATCTGTTCAACAGAGGCCTCATTCTTAAAGGCCCAAGTGGAAGCCACAGCTCTAGTGGAATGAGCTGTAATTCTTTCAGGAGGCTGCTTTCCAGCAGTCTCATAAGCTAAACGAATTATGCTACGAAGCCAAAAAGAAAGAGAGGTAGCAGAAGCCTTTTGACCTCTCCTCTGACCAGAGTAAACGACAAACAGGGAAGACGTTTGTCGAAATTCCTTAGTTGCCTGTAAGTAAAATTTTAGGGCACGAACTACATCCAGATTGTGCAGAAGGCGTTCCTTCTTCGAAGAAGGATTTGGACACAAAGAAGGAACAACAATCTCTTGATTGATATTCCTGTTAGTGACTACCTTAGGTAAGAACCCAGGTTTAGTACGCAGAACTACCTTATCCGAATGAAAAATCAAATAAGGAGAATCACAATGTAAGGCTGATAACTCAGAGACTCTTCGAGCCGAGGAAATAGCTATTAAAAATAGAACTTTCCAAGATAACAACTTTATATCAATGGAATGAAGGGGTTCAAACGGAACGCCCTGTAAAACGTTAAGAACAAGGTTTAAACTCCATGGCGGAGCAACAGTTTTAAACACAGGCTTAATCCTGGCCAAAGCCTGACAAAAAGCCTGAACGTCTGGAACTTCTGACAGACGTTTGTGCAACAGAATGGACAGAGCTGAGATCTGTCCCTTTAATGAACTAGCAGATAAACCCTTTTCTAAACCTTCTTGTAGAAAAGACAATATCCTAGGAATCCTAACCTTACTCCAAGAGTAACCTTTGGATTCGCACCAATATAGGTATTTACGCCATATCTTATGGTAAATCTTTCTGGTAACAGGCTTCCTAGCCTGTATTAAGGTATCAATAACTGACTCAGAAAACCCACGTTTTGATAAAATCAAGCGTTCAATTTCCAAGCAGTCAGCTTCAGAGAAGTTAGATTTTGATGTTTGAAAGGACCCTGTATCAGAAGGTCCTGTTTCAGAGGTAGAGACCAAGGTGGACAGGATGACATGTCCACCAGGTCTGCATACCAAGTCCTGCGTGGCCATGCAGGTGCTATTAGAATAACTGATGCTCTCTCCTGCTTGATTCTGGCAATCAATCGAGGAAGCATCGGGAAGGGTGGAAACACATAAGCCATCCTGAAGGTCCAAGGTGCTGTCAAGGCATCTATCAGGACTGCTCCTGGATCCCTGGATCTGGACCCGTAACGAGGAAGCTTGGCGTTCTGTCGAGACGCCATGAGATCTATCTCTGGTTTGCCCCAATGACGAAGTATTTGAGCAAAGACCTCCGGATGAAGTTCCCACTCCCCCGGATGAAAAGTCTGACGACTTAAGAAATCCGCCTCCCAGTTCTCCACTCCCGGGATGTGGATTGCTGACAGGTGGCAAGAGTGAGACTCTGCCCAGCGAATTATCTTTGATACTTCCATCATTGCTAGGGAGCTTCTTGTCCCTCCCTGATGGTTGATGTAAGCTACAGTCGTGATGTTGTCCGACTGAAACCTGATGAACCCCCGAGTTGTCAACTAGGGCCAAGCCAGGAGGGCATTGAGAACTGCTCTCAATTCCAGAATGTTTATTGGTAGGAGACTCTCCTCCTGACTCCATTGTCCCTGAGCCTTCAGAGAATTCCAGACGGCACCCCAACCTAGAAGGCTGGCGTCTGTTGTTACAATTGTCCAGTCTGGCCTGCTGAATGGCATCCCCCTGGACAGATGTGGCCGAGAAAGCCACCATAGAAGAGAATTTCTGGTCTCTTGATCCAGATTCAGAGAAGGGGACAAGTCTGAGTAATCCCCATTCCACTGACTTAGCATGCACAATTGCAGTGGTCTGAGGTGTAAGCGTGCAAAGGGTACTATGTCCATTGCCACTACCATTAAGCCGATTACCTCCATGCATTGAGCCACTGACGGGTGTTGAATGGAATGAAGGGCGCGGCAAGCACTTTGAAGTCTTGTTAACCTGTCTTCTGTCAGGTAAATCTTCATTTCTACAGAATCTATAAGAGTCCCCAGGAAGGGAACTCTTGTGAGTGGAAAGAGAGAACTTTTCTTTTCGTTCACCTTCCATCCATGCGACCTTAGAAATGCCAGTACTAACTCTGTATGAGACTTGGCAGTTTGAAAGCTTGAAGCTTGTATCAGAATGTCGTCTAGGTACGGAGCTACCGAGATTCCTCGCGGTCTTAGTACCGCCAGAAGAGCACCCAGAACCTTTGTGAAGATTCTTGGAGCTGTAGCCAATCCGAATGGAAGAGCTACAAACTGGTAATGCCTGTCTAGGAAGGCAAACCTTAGGTACCGGTAATGATCTTTGTGAATCGGTATGTGAAGGTAAGCATCCTTTAAATCCACTGTGGTCATGTACTGACCCTTTTGGATCATGGGTAAAATTGTCCGAATAGTCTCCATTTTGAACGATGGAACTCTTAGGAATTTGTTTAGGATCTTTAAATCCAGGATTGGTCTGAAAGTTCCCTCTTTTTTGGGAACCACAAACAGATTTGAGTAAAACCCTTGTCCCTGTTCCGACCGTGGAACTGGATGGATTACTCCCATTAACAAAAGCTCTTGTACGCAGCGTAGAAACGCCTCTTTCTTTGTTTGGTTTGTTGACAACCTTGACAGATGAAATCTCTCTCTTGGAGGAGAGTATTTGAAGTCCAGAAGGTATCCCTGAGATATTATCTCTAGCGCCCAGGGATCCTGGACATCTCTTGCCCAAGCCTGGGCGAAGAGAGAAAGTCTGCCCCCCACTAGATCCGATCCCGGATCGGGGGCCCTCAATTCATGCTGTTTTAGGGGCAGCAGCAGGTTTCCTGGCCTGCTTGCCCTTGTTCCAAGACTGGTTAGGTCTCCAGCCTTGTCTGTAGCGAGCAACAGATCCTTCCTGTTTTGGAGCAGAGGAAGTTGATGCTGCTCCTGCTTTGAAATTCCGAAAGGAACGAAAATTAGACTGTCTAGCCTTAGGTTTGGCTCTGTCTTGAGGCAGGGCGTGGCCTTTACCTCCTGTAATGTCAGCGATAATTTCTTTCAAACCGGGCCCAAATAAAGTCTGCCCTTTGAAAGGTATATTAAGTAATTTAGACTTAGAAGTAACATCAGCTGACCAGGATTTTAGCCACAGTGCTCTGCGCGCCTGAATGGCGAATCCGGAATTCTTAGCCGTAAGTTTAGTTAAATGTACTACGGCCTCCGAAATGAATGAATTAGCTAGCTTAAGGACTCTAAGCTTGTCCGTAATCTCATCCAGAGTAGCTGAACTAATGGTCTCTTCCAGAGACTCAAACCAGAATGCCGCCGCAGCCGTGACCGGCGCAATGCATGCAAGGGGTTGCAATATAAAACCTTGTTGAACAAACATTTTCTTAAGGTAACCCTCTAACTTTTTATCCATTGGATCTGAAAAGGCACAGCTATCCTCCACCGGGATAGTGGTGCGCTTAGCTAAAGTAGAAACTGCTCCCTCCACCTTAGGGACCGTTTGCCATAAGTCCCGTGTGGTGGTGTCTATTGGAAACATCTTTCTAAATATCGGAGGGGGTGAGAACGGCACACCGGGTCTATCCCACTCCTTAGTAATAATTTCAGTTAGTCTCTTAGGTATAGGAAAAACGTCAGTACTCGTTGGTACCGCAAAATATTTATCCAACCTACACATTTTCTCTGGTATTGCAACTGTGTTACAATCATTCAGAGCCGCTAACACCTCCCCTAGTAATACACTGAGGTTTTCCAGCTCAAATTTAAAATTTGAAATATCTGAATCCAATCTGTTTGGATCAGAACCGTCAGCCGCAGAAAGAAGCTCTCCGTCCTCATGTTCTGCAAGTTGTGACGCAGTATCTGACATGGCCCTAGCATTATCAGCGCACTCTGTTCTCACCCCAGAGTGATCACGCTTGCCTCTTAGTTCTGGTAATTTAGCCAAAACTTCAGTCATAACAGTAGCCATATCTTGTAATGTTATTTGTAATGGCCGCCCAGATGTACTGGGCGCCACAATATCGCGCACCTCCCGAGCGGGAGATGCAGGTACTGACACGTGAGGCGAGTTAGTCGGCATAACTCTCCCCTCGCTGTTTGGTGAAATGTGTTCAATTTGTACAGATTGACTTTTATTTAAAGTAGCATCAATACAGTTAGTACATAAATTTCTATTGGGCTCCACTTTGGCATTAGCACAAATAGCACAGATATCTTCCTCTGAATCAGACATGTTTAACACACTAGCAACTAAACTTGCAACTTGGAAATACTATTCAAGTAAAATACTATGAAAACGTACTGTGCCTATAAGAAGCACAGAAAGATTTATGACAGTTGAAAATTAATAAACTGAAAAGGTTATAGCATCAATCTTTGTAAAAAACACAATTTTAGCAAAGGTTTGTTCCCATTAGCAAAGGATAACTAACCCTGATAGCAGAAAAAAAAGTTACAGAATAAACGTTTTTTATCACAGTCAACTACAATCTCACAGCTCTGCTGTGAATGATTACCTCCCTCAAAACAAGTTTTGAAGACCCCTGAGTTCTGTAGAGATGAACCGGATCATGCAGGAAATACAATGAGCTTCTGACTGAATTTTTTGATGCGTAGCAAAAGCGCCAAAACAAGGCCCCTCCCCCTCACACACAACAGTGAGAGAGATCAGTAAACTGACAGAAATTAGATCAAGCAACTGCCAAGTGGAAAAATAGTGCCCAAACATTTTATTCACCCAGTACCTCAGAAAATGAAAACGATTTTACATTCCAGCAAAAAACGTTTAACATAAATTAAGAGTTATTAAAAAGCCTGTTGCTAGTCCCTGCAAAATAGGCTAAAGTCTTATGTACACAGTGCAATTCCAGTGAAGTACCATTCCCCAGAATACTGAAGTGTAAAATATACATACATGACATTATATCGGTATGGCAGGATTTTCTCATCAATTCCATTGTCAGAAAATAAAAGCTGCTACATACCTCTTTGCAGATTAATCTGCCCGCTGTCCCCTGATCTGAAGTTTACCTCTCCTCAGATGGCCGAGAAACAGCAATATGATCTTAACTACTCCGGCTAAAATCATAGTAAAAACTCTGGTAGATTCTTCTTCAAATTCTACCAGAGAAGGAATAACACACTCCGGTGCTATTATAAAATAACAAACTTTTGATTGAAGGTATAAAACTAAGTATAATCACCATAGTCCTCTCACACATCCTATCTAGTCGTTGGGTGCAAGAGAATGACTGGGAGTGACGTAGAGGGGAGGAGCTATATGGCAGCTCTGCTGGGTGAATCCTCTTGCACTTCCTGTTGGGGAGGAGTAATATCCCAGAAGTAATGATGACCCGTGGACTGATCACACTTAACAGGAGAAAAGGTTTATCCATAAGATGTGCACATTAAATATATCTCCCAGATGTCAATCATTTGAAACTGATGTTCTTGTTTATATAATTCTCTAACACTCTATTCATATAAAGACTCCTTTATTCTGTAAATATAATTATCTTCTCCCCTATGTAAATCAAATGTACAACTCCCAACACTGGCATATTAATAAACAACACTGGTGGTGCTTTGGTGGTGAATGGTTGTGTAAACTGGTCAGTATGAGGACAGATTTGTATATTCCTGTGTGGTGTTTGGATTCTATCACATTTATATGAGAGAAACTGAGGTACACATATATAGAGGAACAAATGACAGCAGGAGAGCACTTCCAATCTGAGGCTTTTATAACTGGGATTTAGAAAGTATTAGTTACAATAACATCTCTTTTGATGCTTCTATTTAGAGAGTTTGTCCTCTTTAGGATAATTGTAAAGAGGTTTGTACACTGTGTATATAAAGTTTATTTGTGTGTAAATATTTGGTGTTTTGTGATACCCGATTTCAATAAAAACCTTTTTTCCACTTTCTAAACATGTGAAAGGTTTCTTCCCTTGTGAATCCTTTCATGAGTATTCAGATGACTAATTTGTGTAAACCCTTCTCCACACTCTGTACATGTGAAAGGCTTTTCCCCTGTGTGAATCCTTTCATGCATTTTCAGGTCACTCTTTTGTGTAAAAAAAATTCCACACTCTGTACATGTGAAAGACTTTTCCCCTGTGTGACTGCTTTCATGATATTTCAGATCACTCTTTTGTGTAAAACTTTTTCCACACTCTGTACATGTGGAAGGTTTTTCTCCTGTGTGAATCATATTATGAGTTTTCAGATTACTCTTTTGCGCAAAACTTTTTCCACACTCTGTACATGTGAAAGGCTTTTCTACTTTGTGAATATTTTCATGACTTTTCAGATGATCCATTCGTGTAAAACATTTGCCGCACTCAGTACATGTGTGTGGTTTCTCAGCTGTGTGAATTTTGTGGTGCTCTAGTAGACGAGACTTCCATCTAAAGCTTTTCTCACATTCTATAGAATTGAAAGGTTTCTCCTTTGTATCCAACATTTGGCTAGACTGTAGACTTTTCCCTTCTTTACTATGTTTTGAAAACTCAGTAAATGTGTGTGGTTTATCCTCAGGGATAATCATTTCACTAGATAAGTCGTAAATCTTATCCTCTTGTTTAATGACATTCGGCTAGATTTAGAGTTCTGCGGCCAAAGGGGTGCGTTAGCTATGCGTGCTTTTTCCCCCCGCCCCTTTTAAATACCGCTGGTATTTAGAGTTCACAGAAGGGCTGCGTTAGGCTCCAAAAAGGGAGCGTATAGGCATATTTACCGCCACTGCAACTCTAAATACCAGCGTTGCTTACGGACGCGGCCAGCTTCAAAAACGTGCTCGTGCACGATTCCCCCATAGAAAACAATGGGGCTGTTTAAGCTGAAAAAAAACCTAACACCTGCAAAAAAGCAGCGTTCAGCTCCTAACGCAGACCCATTGTTTGCTATGCGGAAACACTTCCTAAGTCTGCACCTAACACCCTAACATGAACCCCGAGTCTAAACACCCCTAACTTTACACTTATTAACCCCTAATCTGCCGCCCCCGATATCGCTGACCCCTGCATATTATTATTAACCCCTAATCTGCCGCTCCGTACACCACCGCAAGCTACATTATAGCTATGTACCCCTAATCTGCTGCCCCTAACACCGCCGACCCCTATATTATATTTATTAACCCCAAATCTGCCCCCCTCAATGTCACCTCCACCTGCCTACACTTATTAACCCCTAATCTGCCGAGCAGACCGCACAGCTACTATAATAGTTATTAACCCCTAATCCGCCTCACTCCCGCCTCAATAACCCTATAATAAATAGTATTAACCCCTAATCTGCCCTCCCTAACATCGCCGACACCTAACTTCAAGTATTAACCCCTAATCTGCCGATCGGAGCTCACCGCTACTCTAATAAATTTTTTAACCCCTAAAGCTAATTCTAACCCTAACACCTTCCTAAATTAAATATAATTTTATTCTAACGAAATAAATTAACTATTATTAAATAAATTATTCCTATTTAAATCTAAATACTTACCTGTAAAATAAACCGTAATATAGCTACAATATAAATTATAATTATATTGTAGCTATTTTAGGATTAATATTTATTTTACAGGCAACTTTGTATTTATTTTAACCAGGTAGAATAGCTATTAAATAGTTAATAACTATTTAATAGTTACCTAGTTAAAATAATTACAAAATTACCTGTAAAATAAATCCTAACCTAAGTTACAATTAAACCTAACACTACACTATCAATAAATTAATTAAATAAACTACCTACAATTATCTACAATTAAATAAACTAACTAAAGTACAAAAAATAAAAAAGAACTAAGTTACAAAAAATAAAAAAATATTTACAAACATAAGAAAAATATTACAACAATTTTAAACTAATTACACCTACTCAAAGCCCCCCAAAATAAAAAAATGCCCTACCCTATTCTAAATTTAAAAAGTTCAAAGCTCTTTTACCTTACCAGCCCTTAAAAGGACCTTTTGTGGGGCATGCCCCAAAGAATTCAGCTCTTTTGCCTGTAAAAAAACACATACAATACCCCCCCCCCAACATTAAAACCCACCACCCACATACCCCTAATCTAACCCAAACCCCCCTTAAATAAACCTAACACTACCCCCCTGAAGATCTCCCTACCTTGTCTTCACCATGCCAGGTATCACCGATCGATCCAGAAGAGCCTCCGATGTCTTGATCCAAGCCCAAGCGGGGGGCTGAAGAGTGACATCCATCCTCGGGCTGAAGTCTGGATCCAAGCGGCGGCTGAAGAAATCCATCATCGGGCTGAAGTCTTCTATGAAGCAGCATCTTCAATCTTCTTTCTTCCGGAGCCATCATCTTCCAGCCGACGCGGAACATCCTCTTCTACCGACGCCTACTCGCCGAATGACGGTTCCTTTAAATGACGTCATCCAAGATGGCGTCCGTCGAATTCCAATTGGCTGATAGGATTCTATCAGCCAATCGGAATTAAGGTAGGAAAATTCTGATTGGCTGATGGAATCAGCCAATCAGATTCAAGTTCAATCCGATTGGCTGATCCGATCAGCCAATCAGATTGAGCTCGCATTCTATTGGCTGATCTGAACAGCCAATAGAATGCGAGCTCAATCCGATTGGCTGATCCGATCAGCCAATCGGATTGAACTTGAATCTGATTGGCTGATTCCATCAGCCAATCAGAATTTTCCTACCTTAATTCCGATTGGCTGATAGAATCCTATCAGCCAATCGGAATTCGACGGACGCCATCTTGGATGACGTCATTTAAAGGAACCGTCATTCGGCGAGTAGGCGTCGGTAGAAGAGGATGTTCCGCGTTGGCTGGAAGATGATGGCTCCGGAAGAAAGAAGATTGAAGATGCTGCTTCATAGAAGACTTCATCCCGATTATGGACTTCTTCAGCGCTCGCTTGGATCAAGACTTCAGCCCGATGATGGATTTCTTCAGCCGCTGCTTGGATCCAGACTTCAGCCCGAGGATGGACGTCACTCTTCAGCCCCCCGCTTGGGCTTGGATCAATACATCGGAGGCTCTTCTGGATCGATCGGTGATACCTGGCATGGTGAAGACAAGGTAGGGAGATCTTCAGGGGGGTAGTGTTAGGTTTATTTAAGGGGGGTTTGGGTTAGATTAGGGGTATGTGGGTGGTGGGTTTTAATGTTGGGGGGGGGTATTGTATGTGTTTTTTTTACAGGCAAAAGAGCTGAATTCTTTGGGGCATGCCCCACAAAAGGTCCTTTTAAGGGCTGGTAAGGTAAAAGAGCTTTGAACTTTTTTAATTTAGAATAGGGTAGGGCATTTTTTTATTTTGGGGGGCTTTGTTATTTTATTAAGGGGCTTAGAGTAGGTGTAATTAGTTTAAAATTGTTGTAATATTTTTCTTATGTTTGTAAATATTTTTTTTATTTTTTGTAACTTAGTTCTTTTTTATTTTTTGTACTTTAGTTAGTTTATTTAAATGTATTTATTTGTAGGTATTGTATTTAATTAATTTATTGATAGTGTAGTGTTAGGTTTAATTGTAACTTAGGTTAGGATTTATTTTACAGGTAATTTTGTAATTATTTTAACTAGGTAACTATTAAATAGTTATTAACTATTTAATAGCTATTGTACCTGGTTAAAATAATTACAAAGTTACCTGTAATATAAATATAAATCCTAAAATAGCTACAATATAATTATAATTTATATTGTAGCTATATTAGGGTTTATTTTACAGGTAAGTATTTAGCTTTAAATAGGAATAATTTATTTAATAATAGTTAATTTATTTCGTTAGATTTAAATTATATTTAATTTAGGGGGGGTTAGGGTTAGAATTAGCTTTAGGGGTTAATAAATTTATTAGAATAGCGGTGAGCTCCGGTCGGCAGATTAGGGGTTAATGCTTGAAGTTAGGTGTCGGCGATGTTAGGGAGGGCAGATTAGGGGTTAATACTATTTATTATAGGGTTATTGAGGCGGAAGTGAGGCGGATTAGGGGTTAATAACTTTATTATAATAGCGGCGCGGTCCGGTCGGAAGATTAGGGGTTAATAAGTGTAGGCAGGTGGAGGCGACTTTGAGGGGGGCAGATTAGGGGTTAATAAATATAATATAGGGGTCGGCGGTGTTAGGGGCAGCAGATTAGTGGTACATAAGTATAACGTAGCTTGCGGCAAATTTTAATAGAGTGGCGGCGATGTGGGGGGACCTCGGTTTAGGGGTACATAGGTAGTTTATGGGTGTTAGTGTACTTTAGAGCACAGTAGTTAAGAGCTTTATAAACCGGCGTTAGCCCAGAAAGCTCTTAACTACTGACTTTTTTCTGCGGCTGGAGTTTTGTCGTTAGATTTCTAACGCTCACTTCAGCCAAGACTCTAAATACCGGCGTTAGGAAGATCCCATTGAAAAGATAGGATACGCAAATGGCGTAGAGGGATCTGCGGTATGGAAAAGTCGCGGCTGGAAAGTGAGCGTTAGACCCTTTCCTGACTGACTCCAAATACCAGAGGGTGGTAAAAACCAGCGTTAGGAGCCTCCAACGCTGGTTTTGACGGCTACCGCCCAACTCTAAATCTAGCCGTAAATTATTCTCTGTACATAGTGATTACTGCCCAGTTACTGCCGATTCACCATCTTCTTTTAATATATTTTGTGATATCCCCAATGTTTGTGAAAGGTTTCTTCCCTTGTGAATCCTTTCATGAGTTTTTAGATTACTAATTTGTGTAAACCTTTCTCCACACTCTGTACATGTGAAAGGCTTTTCCCCTGTGTGACTGCTTTCATGATATTTCAGATCACTCTTTTGTGTAAAACTTTTTCCACACTCTGTACGTGTGAAAGGCTTTTCTCCTTTGTGACTCCTTTCATGAATTTTTAGACTACTTTTGTGTGTAAAACATTTCAACACTCTGTACATGTGAAAGGCTTTTCTCCTGTGTGACTGCTTTCATGAATTTTTAGACTACTTATTCGTGTAAAACTTTTTCCACACTCTGTACATGTGAAAGGCTTTTCCCCTGTGTGACTCCTTTCATGAATTTTTAGACTACTTATTCGTGTAAAACTTTTTCCACACTCAGTACATGTGGAAGGTTTTTCTCCTGTGTGAATCATTTCATGAGTTTTCAGACTACTTTTTTGTGTAAAACATTTTCCACACTCTGTACATGTGAAAGGCTTTTCCCCTGTGTGACTCCTTTCATGCTTTTTCAGATCACTCTTTTGTGTAAAACATTTCCCACACTCTGTACACGTGAAAGGCTTTTCTCCTGTGTGACTCCTTTCATGAGTTTTCAGATTACTATTTTGTGCAAAACTTTTCCCACACTCTGTACATGTGAAAGGCTTTTCTCCTGTGTGACTGCTTTCATGATATTTCAGCTTACTCTTTTGTGTAAAACTTTTTCCACACTCTGTACATGTGAAAGGCTTTTCTCCTGTGTGACTGCTTTCATGATATTTCAGATCACTCTTTTGTGTAAAACTTTTTCCATACTCTGTACATGTGAAAGGCTTTTCTCCTTCGTGACTCCTTTCATGAATTTTTAGACTACTTTTGTGTGTAAAACATTTCCAACACTCTGTACATGTGAAAGGCTTTTCTCCTGTGTGACTCCTTTCATGAATTTTTAGACTACTTATTCGTGTAAAACTTTTTCCACACTCTGTACATGTGAAAGGCTTTTCTCCTGTGTGAATCATTTCATGAGTTTTCAGACTACTTTTTTGTGTAAAACATTTTCCACACTCTGTACATGTGAAAGGCTTTTCTCCTGTGTGATTCCTTTCATGAGTTTTCAGATTATTCTTTTGTGCAAAACTTTTTCCACACTCTGTACATGTGAAAGGCTTTTCTACTTTGTGAATATTTTCATGACTTTTCAGATGATACATTCGTTTAAAACATTTGCCGCACTCAGTACATGTGTGTGGTTTCTCACCTGTGTGAATTTTGTGGTGCTCTAATAGACGAGACTTCCATCTAAAGCTTTTCTCACATTCTATAGATTTGAAAGTTTTCTCCTTTGTATCCATCATTTGGCTAGACTGTAGACTTTTCCCTTTTTTACTATGTTTTGAAAACTCAGTAAATGTGTGTGGTTTATCCTCAGGGATAATCATTTCACTAGATAAGTCGTAAATCTTATCCTCTTGTTTAATGACTAAATTATTCTCTGTACATAGTGATTGCTGCCCAGTTACTGCCGATTCACCATCTTCTTTTAGTATCTTTTGTGATATCCCCAATGTTTGTGAATAGTCATAAGTGTCTAAGGTTTTTGGAGTTTGCGGTATCATTCTGATGCTTCCTGTAGTGAATGATGGATATGAACTATTCAAGTGTTTTTCTACATAAAAAGATATGGAATAAAGAAATTAAAGAATGTTTATTCATTTATGATATATTCCATCTTAATAAAATAATATTTTATATACTAAAAAATGTCTTCCGTTTTGTATTAATTTATTTACCTGTAAATCACAAATTAAAAAAGGATGACATAGAATGTAAACATTACTACATCATATAACAGATAAACTGGCGAACCAGTCATGAAGGAGTGGTGTCTATTTTGAATATAGCAAGTAAATGCTTATAGTAAACCCAGTGCTGATCGAGTTCATAACCCACAAAAGTACTTAAGAGCCATAATGCAGGGGTCCGCTCTGCATTTTAAACCCGTAGCCGACAATAATGTGAGTCTATATGAAAAATACTAGAACAGCAATACCCTTGCGCTAAAAGATCGGAGCTTGAGGAACGAGCGGTTTGTTGACTCACCCACCATGTAGAGGAATGTAGCGTCTCGAACAGAAGTAAGCCGGTTTCCTAAGAAAGCATACTGGCACAAGCGGTGAAAACCTTCTTCCTGTGCTAGCTCTGTGTGGCGTACCACGTGCTCAGGAACAGGCCAATCCTCAGCCCAAACGGCTTGTGTACTTGATAACGTCACCGTCAGCTGGGGGACTCAGTAGCCAATCAGATGGTGCAGTCCCACTTTTGAAGATTCTTCTTATCGAGCAACTTGTATCCAAATCCACAAGGTGATATATTCTTAATGACGTCACCGTCAGCTGGGGGACTCTGTAACCAATCAGATGGTGCAGTCCCGCTTTTGAAAATTCTTCTTATTGAGCGACTTGTACCCAAATCCAGAAGGTAATCTTTGAGTGGTGGGGAGTAATGACACTGTACCGCTGTTCCCAGCTAGACCATAAATATAGCGTAAGTCCTGGAGGAGGTTTTTTTGGATATCCCACAGACTTAAAAAGTTCTCGTTCTAGACGAAAAAAGTGGATTCCCCACAATCCACAGTAAATATGTAACAAGAAATATATCCAGAACGAGTTGTTGAAAATCAGTTGTAGCTTTATTCCTTAAAATTGTATGAAAACAACATACAGCAACACGGGGTTAGTGAAGACAAAAAAACTTCTGACCGGTTTCGGTCGTATTGACCGTAATCATAGAATAGCACCTGTTAAGGGGTGCACCCTTTTAAGTCTAACACTTCATGTTCATTGGTTTAAAAACAAGCAGACTTCAAACTTAACCCTATACATACCATATTAACATTTTGTGCAGTTAGTAAACACTTTATATGTGAACAAATAGATGAAGACTTATATTACAAATAGTAAAATTGGAACTTAATGTTTATATACATATATACACTGCGTACAATTGGGATAACAATGCTTTTAGTGATTAAGCAAAGGATTGAACACATTATAAAAGGCTGAACACATTATAAGGGATGATAACTCCTTATATATATATATACACATATATACACACACACATGTATATATATGTATATACACATATACACACATATATACACACAGAATCCCTACTCTATGCCCAACTAAACTTCAACCTGTATTAAATTATGTTAGCAAAGACAGTAATAATTATAAAAACTATTTTGCAAAATGAAGTTCAATAAATATTTTGGCTCCCAGTATGTTACAGACAGCAAGTACTTCTGGCTCATCTTGGCTAAAGCATAATGGTACCTTTAAATGTGGAAGAAAAGTATGTACCTCTTGTGATCACATCAATATTTCACCCACATTTAGGTCCCATGTAACAGGTGAGGAGTTCCCGACTAGGGGATGCATAAATTGTAGGAGTAAATTTGTTATCTACATCATAGAATGCACCCAATGTAGGAGACAATACACAGGTAGTAAGAAGTGAATACAGCGCCAACAAGAGGCCAAGGGATAAATATACTCACAGAGAGATAAAAGAAGATTATTTAATGAACCATGTTAAAAAGCATCAGTAATAAAAGACTATATATAAAAAATGTAAAAAGCACATATAAATAAAATTACAAATACAGGAATATCTTACAGAAGTGGCTCAAAGGGCCAAAGCTGATAATTACAATAAAAACAGAGGTTATAACAGGTGATCAGTGTGAGTGGTACACCAGAATAAGAGTGTATACTAATAAAACAGAATTAGCCTAAGTACAACTATAACAAGTGCATCAAGCAAAAAAATAATAAACAATAATACAAACAATAGTGTTCAAAATTAGTGTTACAAAAATAGTGTTCCAAAAAATAGAAAAATGCACTGCAGTACAAAAAAAAGGGGGGTAGCAAAATAATTGTATAGATACAATCAAATAGTGAGTGAGTGCAAATGGATATAAAAATGCTAGCTACTTAATCCAGTGAGGTTAAGATATAATTAAATAAAATACACAATATGCAATAACATAAAAAATAAAATACACAATATGCAATAACATAAAAAATAAAATATAAAATATAATCCAAAAAAGTGTTCAAAAAGTTGATCAACAAATGTTAGTGAAGAACAAAAATAAGTCAATCAAAACTAAAAAATGGGTGATGAAAAGCAAGGTGAAAGTGAGGAAATTGATTCCTTCCAATGTTAGTTACTTTAACAGATCCAAATTCCTGAGTGTGGTTGCTGAAGTAGCTGATTGGATCCTAGCACCTGTCAGCTGCTCCTATGGTATCCTAAAAAGTGTCCCTGTAAAAAAAAGAAATTCACAACATAGTGTATCCAATATGAGAATGAAGTAAAAATTAAAGTAATGCTTACCAATATGTCAACGCGTTTCTGCCCTCAAAAAAGGGCCTTTCTCAAGACTATTTTATTTTTTATGTTATTGCATATTGTGTATTTTATTTTTTATGTTATTGCATATTGTGTATTTTATTTAATTATATCTTAACCTCACTGGATTAAGTAGCTAGCATTTTTATATCCATTTGCACTCACTCACTATTTGATTGTATCTATACAATTATTTTGCTACCCCCCTTTTTTTGCACTGCAGTGCATTTTTCTATTTTTTGGAACACTATTTTTGTAACACTAATTTTGAACACTATTGTTTGTATTATTGTTTATTAGTTTTTTGCTTGATGCACTTGCTACAGTTGTACTTAGGCTAATTCTGTTTTATTAGTATACACTCTTATTCTGGTGTACCACTCACACTGATCACCTGTTATAACCTCTGTTTTTATTGTAATTATCAGCTTTGGCCCTTTGAGCCGCTTCTGTAAGATATTCCTGTATTTGTAATTTTATTTATATGTGCTTTTTACATTTTTTATATATAGTCTTTTATTACTGATGCTTTTTAACATGGTTCATTAACCCCTTAATGACCAAGGACGTACGCCACACGTCCTAAAAAAAAAGACAGTTAATGACCGAGGACGTGTGGCGTACGTCCTTGGTCTGGAAAGCAGCTGGAAGCGATCCTGCTCGCTTCCAGCTGCTTTCCGGTTATTGCAGTGATGCCTCGATATGGAGGCATCCTGCAATAACCCCCCTTGGCCATCCGATGCAGAGGGAGCCACTCTGTGGCCCTCTCTGCACCGGACATCGGTGGCCGGTATCGTTGGTGGGTGGGAGCAAGTCTGGGAGGCGGGTGGGCGGCCATCGATGTGCCGAGTGGAGGGAAGGGGGGCGGGATCGGGGGCGGGGGGGACGGGAGCGCGCGCGTGCACGGGGGGTGGCGGGCGGGCGCGTGCACGGGGCGGGAGCGGGAGGGAACCGCTACACTACAGAAAAATAAAAGTGGTAAAAGTTAAAAATAAAATGTTTTCAAATATAGAAATAAACATCTAAGGGATCAAGACGGGGTGGGGGGTTGGTCTTGGGGGGGGAAAGCTACACTACAGAAAAGGGCATTTTTTTAAAAAAAAAAAGGCACATTTGTTGCTAAACTGGGTACTGGCAGACAGCTGCCAGTACCCAAGATGGCGCCCATTAAGTTAGAGGGGGAGGGTTAGAGAGCTGTTTGGTGGGGGATCAGTGAGGTTGGGGACTAAGGGGGGATCCTACACAGCAGCATATGTAAATATGCCAAAAAAACCCCAAAAAAGCCCAAATATAGCTTTTATTTTAGTACTGGCAGAGTTTCTGCCAGTACTTAAGATGGCGGGGACAATTGTGGGGTGGGGGAGGGAAGAGAGCTGTTTGGGAGGGATCAGGGGGTCTCATGTTTCAGGTGGGAGGCTGAGCTCTACATTAAAGCTAAAATTAACCCTGCAAGCTACATAATTAACCCCTTCACTGCTAGCCATAATACACGTGTGAAATGCAGCGGCATTTGGCGGCCTTCTTATTACCAAAAATCAACCCCAAAGCCATATATGTCTGCTATTTCTGAACAAAGGGGATCCCAGAGAAGCATTTACAACCATTTGTGCCATAATTGCACAAGCTGTTTCTAAAATTGTGAAAAATTTAACGTTTTTTTTAATTTGATCGCATTTGGCGGTGAAATGGTGGCATGAAATATACCAAAATTGGCCTAGATCAATACTTGGGGTTGTCTACTACACTACACTTAAGCTAAAAGTATCCCTAAAAGCTCCCTACATGTTCCATAATTAACCCCTTCACTGCTGGGCATAATACACGTGTAGTGCGCAGTGGCATTTAGCAGCCTTCTAATTACTAAAAAGCAACGGCAAAGCCATATATGTCTGCTATTTCTGAACAAAGGGGATCCCAGAGAAGCATTTACAACCATTTAAGCCATAATTGCACAAGCTGTTTGTAAATAATTTCAGTGAGAAACCAAAAGTTTGTGAAAAAATTAGTAAAAAAGTGAACGATTTTTTGTATTTAATCGCATTTGGCGGTGAAATGGTGGCATGAAATATACCAAAATGGGCCTAGATCAATACTTTGGGATGTCTACTAAAAAAAAAATATATACATGTCAATGGATATTCAGAGATTCCTGAAAGATATTAGTGTTCTAATGTAACTAGCGCTAATTTTGAAAAATAATGGTTTGGAAATAGCAAAGTGCTATTTGTATTTATGGCCCTATAACTTACAAAAAAAGCAAAGAACATGTAAACATTGGGTATTTCTAAACTCAGGACAAAATTTAGAAACTATTTAGCACAGTGTTTTTTGGTGGTTGTAGATGTGTAACAGATTTTGGGGGTCAAAGTTAGAAAAAGTGTGTTTTTTTTCAATTTTTTCCTCATATTTTATAATTTTTTTTATAGTAAATTATAAGATATGATGAAAATAATGGTATCTTTAGAAAGTCCATTTAATGACGAGAAAAACGGTATATAATATGTGTGGGTACAGTAAATGAGTAAGAGGAAAATTACAGCTAAACACAAACACCGCAGAAATGTAAAAATAGCCTTGGTCCCAAACGGACAGAAAATGGAAAAGTGCTGTGGTCATTAAGGGGTTAAATAATCTTCTTTTATCTCTCTGTGAGTATATTTATCCTTTGGCCTCTTGTTGGCGCTGTATTCACTTCTTACTACTTGTGCATATTTTTTGGAGGTTGGTTAGGATCTCTGTTTGGATACAGCTTGGGGATTACCTTAGCGCTTGTACACACACCCTTTTTCACAATACACAGATAGGACCACTAGGGAGGTAGGCAAACGTGTAAAAGAACACCTGTCTTATATCTCAAGTAAAAGAACATGTTCAGCTCTCTCTACTCATTTTATTTAGTACCACAATCAGGATGTTACAACTTTTAAATGGCAGGCCATTGAACAAATTGGCACACCACCGAGAGGTGGAGATAAGTTGTCCATTTTAAGTAAACAAGAAATCTATTGGATTTTTAAAACAAAGTGTCTTTTGCCTTATGGTTATAACTCAGAGTATGACGTCATTAATTACTGGCAAAAATAGACCATTGTATCTGGATAAATTTCATAGTTTCTATTCTTCTACTATTAAGTTGTTTTACTAATTGTAGTTATGAATATTAGAAATCAATAAAATTTTGGACACACTAAGATATATGCACATGTATTGTCCTCTAGGGGCCTTACATCTGTATAACAATTGCCCTAATGCATAAGACAATTCACATTTTTATCCATAAATATATTTGATTACCTACGTTTGATGGATCTCTTTTGATCACTCATTATTATTATTTGATTGTGGTCTATTTGTGGATAATATGTGCTTAATGAATCTCGATACAAACCTCAGTTTATTGAACTTCATTCTGCAAAATAGTTTTTATAATTATTACTGTCTTTGCTAACATAATTTAATACAGGTTGAAGTTTAGTTGGGCATAGAGTAGGGATTCTGTGTGTATATATGTGTGTATATGTGTATATACATATATATACATGTGTGTGTGTGTATATATATATATATATATATATATATATAAGGAGTTATCATCCCTTATAATGTGTTCAGCCTTTTATAATGTGTTCAATCCTTTGCTTAATCACTAAAAGCATTATTATCCCAATTGTACGCAGTGTATATATGTATATAAACATTAAGTTCCAATTTTATTATTTGTAATATACATCTTCATCTATTTGTTCACATATAAAGTGTTTACTAACTGCACAAAATGTTAATATGGTATGTATAGGGTTAAGTTTGAAGTCTGCTTGTTTTTAAACCAATGAACATGAAGTGTTAGACTTAAAAGGGTGCACCCCTTAACAGGTGCTATTCTATGATTACGGTCAATACGACCGAAACCGGTCAGAAGTTTTTTTGTCTTCACTAACCCCGTGTTGCTGTATGTTGTTTTCATACAATTTTAAGGAATAAAGCTACAACTGATTTCCAACAACTCGTTCTGGATATACTTCTTGTTACATATTTACTGTGGATTGTGGGGAATCCACTTTTTTCGTCTAGAACGAGAACTTTTTAAGTCTGTGGGATATCCAAAAAAACCTCCTCCAGGACTTACGCTATATTTATGGTCTAGCTGGGAACAGCGGTACAGTGTCATTACTCCCCACCACACAAAGATTACCTTCTGGATTTGGGTACAAGTCGCTCAATAAGAAGAATTTTCAAAAGCGGGACTGCACCATCTGATTGGTTACAGAGTCCCCCAGCTGACGGTGACGTCATTAAGAATATATCACCTTGTGGATTTGGATACAAGTTGCTCGACAAGAAGAATCTTCAAAAGTGGGACTGCACCATCTGATTGGCTACTGAGTCCCCCAGCTGACGGTGACGTCATCAAGTACACAAGCCATTTGGGCTGAGGATTGGCCTGTTCCTGAGCACGTGGTACGCCACACAGAGCTAGCACAGGAAGAAGGTTTTCACCGCTTGTGCCAGTATGCTTTTTTAGGAAACCGGCCTACTTCTGTTCGAGACGCTACATTCCTCTACATGGTGGGTGAGTCAACAAACCGCTAGTTCCTCAAGCTCCGATCTTTTAGCGCAAGGGTATTGCTGTTCTAGTATTTTTCATATAGACTCACATTATTGTCGGCTACGGGTTTAAAACGCAGAGCGGACCCCTGCATTATGGCTCTTAAGTACTTTTGTGGGTTATGAACTCGATCAGCACTGGGTTTACTATAAGCATTTATTTGCTATATTCAAAATAGATACCACTCCTTCATGACTGGTTCACCAGTCTATCTGTTTACTGATTTCCCATCACCGGTGTCTTTTTATGAATACTAACTGGATAAAGGAGAAGATTTTTTTAAAGGACATTTTATTTTGGTATATTCAAATTTCTCCCATAGACTTTGTATTTGTTTGTTTTCGTGTTTACACAGAAGAAGCTTTATTTATAGCTATAAAGTGTGCATGAAATTCCTTGAATTGTGCTTGACAAATACACCATGGAAAATACATATTCATTCAAGGACATAGATGAAGATAATTTGGACTGTTTAAATCTGGAAGACTTCTTTAATTGTGATTCTCCTAATGTTAAATTAGCAGACTTATTTCAGGACTATGATTACCTTAAATTAAAAGAACAAAAGTTAAAATGGGATAAGTGGATTTTATCAAAATATTTGGCACTTAAGATGATCCCTAGAGGCCTTAGGCTAAATAAATTTCCCACATATGATGTAAAGGATGAATCATTTATAGCCAGATGGAATCAAGCCCTTTCTGATTGTTCTCTTACATTGATATCTTTATTAATTGAATATAAGGATACATTATTGTGTGATGTTAAAAGTAAGATTACCAATATTGAGAATGAAATGTCTAGATTTTCCAATTGTGATATTTATATCAAATTTGAACAGATTTTTAAAAGCACTATAGAAGAATCTAAAAAATTGGTTATACAGACAAAACACACAAAATTTATCAGAGATCAAAAAGATTATTCTCTAGGCACTGTGTATGTTTGGAGACGCAAACAAAGAAATAAATCTTGGTTTAACCAAGAAGAGGGTGACAATCCAATATCTAAAAATAAGAAAAACAAGAATAAGAGAAGGCGTTATAACAGACGCAATAACCAATCAGGTAAAGAGGGGAATACAAATTCCACAGAAATTCCAAAAAAGGTCACTTTTTCAGATTCTGAGAATGTAGTGATGAGGATAGATTTGCATCAAGTTTTGAATATGTTTCAGGAGATGATGCAAATTCTAGTACCGAAAAAGAGGAGATTCCAGACATATCAGTAGCAACATGTGCAGCAACTACTATACAAAAAGGTATTCTCAAGGGACACTCAGACCAGGGAACTAGACCTAAAAGCAATGGTACCACATGTAATCAAATCCAACCACATAAATCCACCCCCCAGGTTTTTCGCAAGGACCCCAAACAATTTCAGGGAGGGGGAGTCAGGGAAGATAGACACGATAAAGACAAACAAAGGACAGACAGAACAAAAGAGATACACTCTGAGAGGGAAAAATGCCAAAGTGAAGAAATACCAATAAATATGGTTATCAATGTTTCTAACTATACATTATCTGATTTAGAAATTAAAGTACTTAATTTAGGCCTATGTTTTGTTCCATCAAGAAAATTTAATCTTTTCCAAACTATACTTGACCTAAATAAATTAATCAGAGATTTAACATTAATAAAGTTCTTTAAGACCAATAATGAGTCTAGTGCTGATAATTTGGTACTTTCTCAGGAACAAACTACAACAAATCAACACCTCTCTTTTGCTGACACTTGCACTCTTATTGATCTAGAAGATCTAAGCAGTACTAATCAGAGAGATGAGACTTTGCAAGTTAGCAAAGTTAAATCTAAAATGAAGAATAAATCAACCTTTTACCCAACTAAAACCAGAGGTAAAATATTGGAAGTTTTCCATGAAAGAGTGGTGGATGATCTAACAGATTTATCTAATTCTGTAGAGAAGAATGCTTCCAATTTGACCATAAAAGAGAGGGAAGCATTGGTAAAATTACAAAAGAATAAAGACATTGTGATCAGGCAGTCAGATAAGGGCGGGAGTGTGGTTGTAATGAATCAATCACACTATATGGCTGAGGCCCTAAGGCAGCTTAATGATAGTGACACTTACATGATTTTGACTAACAATCCTACTAAACAATACACCAGAGAGCTTTCTCTTCTTTTGGATGAGGTGGTGGAGGAGGGTCTCATGGATCAGGATACAGCCAATTTTTGTCTGGTTACTGATCCTGTGACACCCATCTTCCACCACCTCCCAAAAGTACACAAGAGTCTTACCAACATTAAGGGGAGACCCATAGTGGCAGGTATTGGCTCTCTTTTAGAGCCATTGTCTAAATGGGTTGATGATTTATTGCAACCCATGGTGACCCTATTACCAAGTTATATTAGGGATACATCACATGTCTTACAAAGGTTGGAGCCAATTGTTTGGAAAGAGGAGTACAGTTGGCTGACAATTGATGTCGTATCACTGTACTCCTCGATCCCCCACACACAAGGCCTTCAAGCAATTGAATTTTTTCTAAATCTTTTCTCTGATTTATCATTTGAATCCAAGAGTTTGGTTGTTAGGATTGTGAAATTCTTATTGGAGCATAATTATTTTTATGTTCCAGGGACGCTACTACCTCCAGAGACGTGGCACCGCCATGGGGGCGAAGTTCGCCCCCTCATGTGCCAACCTTTTTATGGGTTGGTAGGAGCGGTGCCACGTCTATGGAGGTGGTACCGCCGGATTTAATTACATTGCTTTGTACGTCCGCTTCATTGATGATCTGCTTATTGTTTGGTCTTCCGACCAACAATCAGCAAAAGAATTTGTAGACTTACTTAACATCAATGAGGTGGGAATACAGTTCACATATGAGTGGCAGAAAGAAACAGTTAATTTCTTGGATATAACCCTTACAGGAGATATTCAAGAGGGCAGGGTTATTTCTGCCCTCTATCGGAAACCTATCTCAGGCAATAATCTCCTACACGCCCGAAGTTGCCATCCACGGCATGTTTTTAAAGGAATTGCCAAAAGTCAGTTCCTGCGGGCAAAAAGGAATTGTACGAGAGAAGATACTTTCCGAAGAGAGAGTAGAGATTTGAAATCAAGAATGCTCAAAAGGGGTTATCCTAGTAAAGTAATTGATAAGGCCTTCTTTGAAACTAAAGATGGAACAGAAACACATGAGCCACAAAAACAAAAACAAAACCAAAGTGACACCAAAAGACAACTGAGATTCATTACGTCATATTCCAATCAATATGATGAAGTATGTCGTATTATTAAAAACAACTTACCGATTCTCATGGGTGATAAACAATTGAAAGATGAAATAAAACAAGGGTGCATGTTTGTACCTAAACGAAATGTGACACTAGGGAATATTTTGGCTCCCAGTATGTTACAGACAGCAAGTACTTCTGGCTCATCTTGGCTAAAGCATAATGGTACCTTTAAATGTGGAAGAAAAGTATGTACCTCTTGTGATCACATCAATATTTCACCCACATTTAGGTCCCATGTAACAGGTGAGGAGTTCCCGACTAGGGGATGCATAAATTGTAGGAGTAAATTTGCTATCTACATCATAGAATGCACCCAATGTAGGAGACAATACACAGGTAGGACCACTAGGGAGCTAGGCAAACGTGTAAAAGAACACCTGTCTTATATCTCAAGTAAAAGAACATGTTCAGCTCTCTCTACTCATTTTATTGAGTACCACAATCAGGATGTTACAACTTTTAAATGGCAGGCCATTGAACAAATTGGCACACCACCGAGAGGTGGAGATAAGTTGTCCATTTTAAGTAAACAAGAAATCTATTGGATTTTTAAAACAAAGTGTCTTTTGCCTTATGGTTATAACTCAGAGTATGACGTCATTAACCCCTTAATGACAACTGACGTACCAGGTACGTCATGCATTAACAAGCAGTTAATGACAATGGACGTACCTGGTACGTCAGTTGTCTAACAGAGTGCTGGAAGTGATCACAATCACTTCCAGCAGCTCTGAGGGTATTGCAGTGATGCCTCGATATGGAGGCATCCTGCAATACCCCTTTACAAGACTCCGATGCAGAGAGAGCCACTCTGTGGCCCTCTCTGCACCGGTAGTGATGGTGCCGATGGTGCCTTTGGGAGGTGGGAGGAGGGAGCGTGTGCGCGCGCGTGCACGATGCGCGCGCACGTGCAAGGGTGTGCGTGTGCACGTGGGCGCGCGTGTGCACGTGGGCGCGCGTGCACGTGCGCACATTAGCCACACTGACACCAATGAAAAATGAAGGGGAATTTTTTTTTTTTTTTTTTTTTTTTTTTACATTTAAAAGGATCTGGGGGGGGGGGGGGGTGGGGGTATTGTGGGGGGGGCTGCTACACTACAGAAATAATTAAACATACAGATAAAAGTTAAAAATAAAATTAAAATAGTTTGGTTTGTGGGGTCAAACTGGGTACTGGCAGACAGCTGCCAGTACCCAAGATGGCGGTAATTAGGTAGGGGAGAGGGTTAGAGAGCTGGAGGGGGGGATCAGGGAGGTTGGTGCTAAGGCAGGGGTCCATCACAACTAAAATATTTTATAATTTTTATTTAAAAAAAAAAAAAAACTCTTTTATTTAGTACTGGCAGACTTTCTGCCAGTACTTAAGATGGCGGTAACAATTGTGGGGTGGGGGAGGCAAGAGAGCTGTTTGGGAGGGATCAGGGGGTGGGATGTGTCAGGTGGGAGGCTGATCTCTAAAATTAACCCTGCAAGCACCCTACAAGCTACCTAATTTAACCCCTTCACTGCTGGGCATAATTCACGTGTGGTGCGCAGCAGCATTTAGCGGCCTTCTAATTACCAAAAAGCAACGCCAAAGCCATATAAATCTGCTATTTCTGAACAAAGGGGATCCCAGAGAAGCTTTTACAATAATTTCTGCCATAATAGCATAAGCTGTTTGTAAATAATTTCAGTGAGAAACCTAAAATTGTGAAAAATGTAAAGTTTTTTTTTTTATTTGCTCGCATTTGGCGGTGAAATGGTGGAATAAAATATACCAAAATGGGCCTAGATCAATACTTGGGGTTGTCTACTACACTACACTAAAGCTAAAATTAACCCTACAAGCTCCCTACAAGCTCCCTAATTAACCCCTTCACTCCTGGGCATAAAACATGTGTGGTGCGCAGCGGCATTTAGCGGCCTTCTAATTACCAAAAAGCAACCACAAAGCCATATAAGTCTGTTATTTCTGAAAAAGGGGATCCCAGAGAAGCATTTACAACCATTTGTGCCATAATTGCAGAAGCTGTTTGTAAATAATTTCAGTGGGAAACCTAAAGTTTGTGACAAAATTTGTGAAAAAGTGAACTTTTTTTTTTTTTTTTTATCGCATTTGGCGGTGAAATGGTGGCATGAAATATACCAAAATGGGCCTAGATCAATACTTTGGGATGTCTTCTAAAACAAAATATATACATGTCAAGGGATATTCAGGTATTCCTGACAGATATCAGGGTTCCAAAGTAACTAGCGCTAATTTTGAAAAAAAGTGGTTTGGAAATAGCAAAGTGCTACTTGTATTTATTGCCCCATAAATTGCAAAAAAAAGCAAAGAACTTGTAAACATTGGGTATTTATAAACTCAGGACAAAATTTATAAGCTATTTAGCATGGGTGTTTTTTGGTGATTGTAGATGTGTAACAGATTTTGGGGGTCAAAGTTAGAAAAAGTGTGTTTTTTTTCCATTTTTTCCTCATATTTTATCATTTTTTTTTAGTAAATGATAAGATATGATGAAAATAATGGTATCTTTAGAAAGTCCATTTAATGACGAGAAAAACGGTATATAATATGTGTGGGTACAGTAAATGAGTAAGAGGAAAATTACAGCTAAACACAAACACTGCAGAAATGTAAAAATAGCCATTGTCATTAAGGGTAAGAAAATTGAAAAATGGTCCGGTCATTAAGGGGTTAATTACTGGCAAAAATAGACCATTGTATCTGGATAAATTTCATGGTTTCTATTCTTCTACTATTAAGTTGTTTTACTAATTGTAGTTATGAATATTAGAAATCAATAAAATTTTGGACACACTAAGATATATGCACATGTATTGTCCTCTAGGGGCCTTACATCTGTATAACAATTGCCCTAATGCATAAGACAATTCACATTTTTATACATAAATATATTTGATTACCTACGTTTGATGGATCTCTTTTGATCACTCATTATTATTATTTGATTGTGGTCTATTTGTGGATAATATGTGCTTAATGAATCTCGATACAAACCTGTTTATTGAACTTCCTTTTGCAAAATAGTTTTTATAATTATTACTGTCTTTGCTAACATAATTTAATACAGGTGGAAGTTTAGTTGGGCATAGAGTAGGGATTCTGTGTGTATATATGTGTGTATATGTGTATATACATATATATACGTGTGTGTGTATATATGTGTATATATATATATACATATATAAGGAGTTATCATCCCTTATAATGTGTTCAGCCTTTTATAATGTGTTCAATCCTTTGCTTAATCACTAAAAGCATTGTTATCCCAATTGTACGCAGTGTATATATGTATATAAACATTAAGTTCCAATTTTATTATTTGTAATATACATCTTCATCTATTTGTTCACATATAAAGTGTTTACTAACTGCACAAAATGTTAATATGGTATGTATAGGGTTAAGTTTGAAGTCTGCTTGTTTTTAAACCAATGAACATGAAGTGTTAGACTTAAAAGGGTGCACCCCTTAACAGGTGCTATTCTATGATTACGGTCAATACGACCGAAACCGGTCAGAAGTTTTTTTGTCTTCACTAACCCTGTGTTGCTGTATGTTGTTTTCATACAATTTTAAGGAATAAAGCTACAACTGATTTTCAACAACTCGTTCTGGATATACTTCTTGTTACATTACTACATCATAGTAAACTAAATTACTGAGTTGTGGGTGTTTCAAACATGGCAATAAGGTAGGCATAAGTGCAGTTATGGATGTTCCATGAGCGATGTCAGGTGCAGAGGAAGATGGAGTTGCAGGTGTTCTGAGTAATAAACCAGGTCAGGGTGAGGTTAGGCAGTTGTTGGACATGATCTGTCTAAAAGGACAGAGGGGGGAGTAGTATTTATTACCCTCCTCCTCAGCCCAATAGATGTTGCTCCTTCTTTATAACAGTCACTGACACAAATGTTCTTAAAGACCCAGATATAAATATAATAGTTTATTTGTTTAATGAGTGATCTATTCTATTTTCCCAGTAATTAAAGTCAGCATAATATCTATTTTACTCACCTAACACATATGAGTTCATGCTGATAACAGGCTCCAATGTTTGTGCTCAAGAAGAAGGTTCCCTTATTCACTCCAGTTACATCAATAGCAGATATCTCTCAGTGCTCTGGCCGTGTCTGTAGAACGTATATTAAATGGTTTAGACAGATAATAATAAATAATGGTTCCGATTAACTGTACGTATGGTATAATTAAAGGCTCACATAACAATTCATGTGATACAGATTTGCTGAGTCAGCTGTTTAGGTTATTACACATGTGATGTTGATTCACAGCTATAATGTAGTACAGTTAGCTCTGTGGTTTTTACAGTTGCCCCTTAAATATAAATCTTCCCAGACCTTTACAACATTGGTAGAAAATATATTTAAAGGGACACTGAATCCAAATGTTTTCTTTTGTGATTCAGATAGAGCATTCAATTTTAAGCAGCTTTCTAATTTACTCCTATTATCAATTTTTCTTCATTCTCTTGCTATCTTTATTTGCATCTAAGTTATTTTTTTGGTCCAGTACTTGTTTATTGGTTGGTTACATCAATCCACCAATCAGCAAGAACAACCCAGGTTGTTCAGCAAAAATGGGCCGGCATCTAAACTTACATTCTTGCTTTTCAAATAAAGAAACCAACGGCTAGATTACACGTTTTGTCGGTAAAAACTTGCGGAGCTAACGCTTCTTTTTTTTTCCAGTGCTCACTTTAACCCCTTAATGACAACTGACGTACCAGGTACGTCCTGCAAAAACTTGCAGTTAGTGACAATGGACGTACCTGGTACGTCAGTTGTCTAAGAGAGTGCTGGAAGCGATCGCAATCGCTTCCAGCAGCTCTCAGGGTATTGCAGTGATGCCTCGATATTGAGGCATCCTGCAATACCCTTTAGAAAGCATCCGATGCAGAGAGAGCCACTCTGTGGCCCTCTCTGCACCGGTAGCAATGGGGCCGTTCGTTGGTGGGTGGGAGCTTACAGGGAGGAGGGTGGGCGGCCCATCGCTACCCGGCATCCGGTTCCTTCAAGTGCATTGTGCACGCCGGATGCCGGGAGCGTGCGGGGGGCTGCGCGTGCGCGCGTGCGCAGCAATCACTGGCACTGCCACCAATGAATTTTGGTAAGAGGGTGGGGGGCAACAAACTACCATTTTATAAATAAAAATAGGATCAGGATCTGGATCTTGGGGGGGGGGTGGGGGGGTTGGGGCAGCTACACTACAGAAAAAATAAAAATAAAACAAAAACACTTTATTTTTTGGGGAAAACTGGGTACTGGCAGACAGCTGCCAGTACCCAAGATGGTGGCAATTAGGTAGGTGGGGAGGGTTAGAGAGGTGTTTGGGGGGGATCAGGGAGGTTGGGGGTTAAGGCAGGGGTCCATCACAGCTGAATAATTAAAAAAAAACAAAAAGAAAACAAAAAAAAAAACAACAACCTTTTATTTTAGTACTGGCAGACTTTCTGCCAGTACTTAAGATGGCGGGGACAATTGTGGGGTGGGGGAGGGAAGAGAGCTGTCTGGGAGGGATCAGGGGGTGGGATGTGTCAGGTGGGAGGCTAATCTCTACACTAAAGCTAAAATTAACCCTGCAAGCTCTCTACAAGCTACCTAATTAACCCCTTCACTGCTGGGCTTAATACAAGTGTGGTGCGCAGCAGCATTTAGCGGCCTCCTAATTGCCAAAAAGCAACGCCAAAGCCATATATGTCTGCTATTTATGAACAAAGGAGATCCCAGAGAAGCATTTACAACCATTTGTGCCATAATTGCACAAGCTGTTTGTAAATAATTTAAGTGAGAAACCTAAAATTGTGAAAAATGTCACTTTTTTTTTTTATTTGCTCGCATTTGGCGGTGAAATGGTGGCATGAAATATACCAAAATGGGCCTAGATCAATACTTTGGGTTGTCTACTACACTACACTAAAGCTAAAATTAACCCTTCAAGGTCCCTACAAGATCCCTAATTAACCCCTTCACTGCTGGGCATAATACACGTGTGGTGCGCAGCTGCATTTAGCGGCCTTCTAATTACCAAAAAGCAACGCCAAAGCCATATATGTCTGCTATTTCTGAACAAAGGGGATCCCAGAGAAGCATTTACAACCATTTGTGCCATAATTGCACAAACTGTTTGTAAATAATTTCAGTGAGAAACCTAAAGTTTGTGACAAAATTTGTGAAAAAGTGAACAATTTTTTTTATTTGCTCGCATTTGGCAGTGAAATGGTGGCATGAAATATACCAAAATGGGCATAAATCAATACTTTGGGTTGTCTTCTAAAAAAAAATATATACATGTCAAGGGATATTCAGGGATTCCGGACAGATATCAGTGTTCCAATGTAACTAGCGCTAATTTTGAAAAAAAGTGGTTTGGAAATAGCAAAGTTCTACTTGTACTTATTGCCCTATAACTTGCAAAAAAAGCAAACAACATGTAACCATTGGGTATTTCTAAACTCAGGACAAAATTTAGAAACTATTTAGCATGGGTGTTTTTTGGTGGTTGTAGATGTGTAACAGATTTTGGAGGTCAAAGTTAGAAAAAGTGTGTTTTTTTCCATTTTTTCCTCATATTTTATATATTTTTTATATTAAATTATAAGATGTGATGAAAAAAATGGTATCTTTAGAAAGTCCATTTAATGGCGAGAAAAACGGTATATAATATGTGTGGGTACAGTAAATGAGTAAGAGGAAAATTACAGCTAAACACAAACACTGCAGAAATGTAAAAATAGCCATTGTCATTAAGGGTAAGAAAACTGAAAAATGGTCCGGTCATTAAGGGGTTAAACAACGCTGGTATTACAAGTTTTCTGAATGGCTGCGTTAGCCTCAAAAAAGTGAGCGTTGAGCACATTTAGCGCCACTTCTACCTGTAATGCCAGCGTTGCTTACGGTAGCGGTAAGCTGGAAAAACGTGCTCGTGTACGATCTCCCCATAGGAAACAATGGGGCTGAGCTGGCTGAAAAAAACCTAACACCTGCAAAACAGCAGCGTTCAGCTCCTAACGCAGCCCCATTGATTCCTATGGGGAAATACTTTTAATGTCTACACCTAACACCCTAACATGAACCCCGAGTCTAAACACCCCTAACCTTACACTTATTAACCTCTAATCTGCCGCCCCCAACATCGTCGCCACCTGCATTATACTATAAACCCCTAATCTGCCGCTCCGGACACCGCCGCCATCTACATTATACGTATGAACCCCTAATCTGCTGCTCCTAACATCGCCGCCACCTACATTATATTTATAAACCCCTAATCTGCCCCCCCCAGCGACGCCGCCACCTACCTACACTTTTTAACCCCTAATCTGCCGACCAGACATCGCCGCCACTATAATAAATGTATTAACCCCTAAATCGCTGCACTCCCGCCTCGCAAACACTATAATGAACTTTATTAACCCCTAATCTGCCGTCCCTAACATCGCTACAACCTACCTACAATTATTAACCCCTAAAACAATGGGGCTGAGCTGGCTGGAAAAAAAAACTAACACCTGCAAAAAAGCAGCGTTCAGCTACTAACGCAGCCCCATTGTTTCTTATGGGAAAGTAAAAAATATGTCTACACCCAACACCCTAACATGAACCCCGAGTCTAAACACCCCTAACCTTACACTTATTAACCTCTAATCTGCCACCCCCAACATCGTCGCCGCCTGCATTATACTATTAACCCCTAATCTGCCGCTCCGGACACCGCCGCCACCTACATTATCCCTATGAACCCCTAATCTGCTGCCCCTAACATCGCTGACACCTACATTATATTTATTAACCCCTAATCTGCCCCCCCAACGTCGCCGCCACCTACCTACACTTTTTAACCCCTAATCTGCCGACCGGACATCGCCGCCACTATCATAAATGTATTAACCCCTAAACCGCCGCACTCCTGCCTCGCAAACACTATAATAAATTGTATTAACCCCTAATCTGCCGTCTCAAACATCTCCCGCCCCCAACGTCGCCGCTACTATAATAAAGTTATTTACCCCTAAACCTAAGTCTAACCCTAACACCCCCCTAAATTAAATATAATTTAAATAAATCTAAATAAAATTACTATAATTAAATAAATGAATCCTATTTAAAACTAAATACTTACCTATAAAATAAACCCTAATATAGCTACAATATAACTAATAGTTACATGGTAGCTATTTTAGGATTTATATTTATTTTACAGGCAACTTTGTATTTATTTTAACTAGGTACAATAGCTATTAAATCGTTAATAACTATTTAATAGCTAACTAGTTAAAATAATTACAAAATTACCTGTAAAATAAATCCTAACCTAAGTTACAAATACACCTAACACTACACAATCAATAAATTAATTAAATTAACTACAATTATCTAACATAAAATACAATTAAATAAACTAAACTATAGTACAAAAAAAACAAACACTAAATTACAAAAAATAAAAAAATATTACAAGAATTTTAATCTAATTACAACTAATCTAATCCCCCTAATAAAATAAAAAAGCCCCCCAAAATAATAAAATTCCCTATCCTAAACTAAATTACAAATAGCCCTTAAAAGGGCTTTTTGCGGGGCATTGCCCCAAAGTAATCAGCTCTTTTACCTGTAAAAAAAATAAATACAATACCCCCCAACATTACAACCCACACACCCCTACTCTAAAACCCACCCGACCCCCCCTTAAATAAACCTAACACTACCCCATTGAAGATCACCCTACCTTGAGCCGTCTTCACCCAGCCGGGCCGAACTCTTCATCCGATCGGGGCAGAAGAGGTCCTCCATCCAGCAGAAGTCTTCATCCAAGCGGCATCTTCTATCTTCAATCAATCGGAGCGGGTCTATCTTCAATCCAGCAAACGCGGAGCCATCCTCTTCTTCCGATGTCCTAACAGTGAATGAAGGTTCCTTTAAATGACGTCATCCAAGATGGCGTCCCTCGAATTCCGATTGGCTGATAGGATTCTATCAGCCAATCGGAATAAAGGTAGGAAAAATCTGATTGGTTGATTTAATCAGCCAATCGGATTGAAGTTCAATCCGATTGGCTGATTGGATCAGCCAATAGAATTGACCTTGCATTTTATTGGCTGATCCAATCAGCCAATCGGATTGAACTTCAATCCGATTGGCTGATTAAATCAACTAATCGGATTTTTAATACCTTAATTCCGATTGGCTGATAGAATCCTATCAGCCAATCGGAATTCAAGGGACGCCATCTTGGATGACGTCATTTAAAGGAACCTTCATTCACTGTTAGGACATCGGAAGAAGAGGATGGCTCCGCGTCTGCTGGATTGAAGATAGACCCTCTCCGATTGATTGAAGATAGAAGATGCCGCTTGGATGAAGACTTCTGCTGGATGGAGGACCTCTTCTGCCCCGATTGGATGAAGAGTTCGGCCCGGCTGGGTGAAGACGGCTCAAGGTAGCGTGATCTTCAATGGGGGGAGGGGATCGGGCGGGTTTTAGAGTAGGAGTGTGTGGGTGGTGGGTTGTAATGTTGGGGGGGTATTGTATTTATTTTTTTTACAGGTAAAAGAGCTGATTACTTTGGGGCAATGCCCCGCAAAAAGCCCTTTAAGGGCTGGTAAAAGAGCTGGTTACTTTGGGGCAATGCCCCGCAAAAGGCCCTTTTAAGGGCTATTTGTAAATTAGTTTAGGATAGGGAATTTTATTATTTTGGGGGGCTTTTTTATTTTATTAGGGGGATTAGATTAGGTGTAATTAGATTAAAATTCTTGTAATTTTTTTTATTTTTTGTAATTTAGTGGGGGGGGGGGTTTGTACTATAGTTTAGTTTATTTAATTGTATTTTATGTTAGATAATTGTAGTTTATTTAATTAATTTATTGATAGTGTAGTGTTAGGTGTATTTGTAGCTTAGGTTAGGATTTATTTTACAGGAATTTTTATAATTATTTTAACTAGGTAGCTATTAAATAGTTATTAACTATTTAATAGCTATTGTACCTAGTTAAAATAAATACAAAGTTGCCTGTAAAATAAATATAAATCCTAAAATAGCTACCATGTAACTATTAGTTATATTGTAGCTATATTAGGGTTTATTTTATAGGTAAGTATTTAGTTTTAAATAGGATTCATTTATTTAATTATAGTAATTTTATAAAATAAATACAAAGTTGCCTGTAAAATAAATATAAATCTTAAAATAGCTACCATGTAACTATTAGTTATATTGTAGCTATATTAGGGTTTATTTTATATGTAAGTATTTAGTTTTAAATAGGATTAATTTATTTAATTATAGTAATTTTATTTAGATTTATTTAAATTTTATTTAACTTAGGGGGTGTTAGGGTTAGACATAGGTTTAGGGGTTATAGTAGCGCGACATTGGGGGCGGGAGATTAGGGGTTAATAATTGTAGGTAGGTGGCAGCGATGTTAGGGACGGCAGATTAGGGGTTAATAAGTGTAGGTAGGTGGTGGCGACGTTGGGGAGGAGCAGATTAGGGGTTAATAAATATAATGTAGGTGTCGGCGATGTTAGGGGCAGCAGATTAGGGGTTCATAGGTATAATGTAGGTGGCGGCGATGTCCGGTCGGCAGATTAGGGGTTAAAAAAATTTATTTTAGTGTTTGTGATGTGGGGGGGGCCTCAGTTTAGGGGTTCATAGGTAGTTGTTCATGGGTGTTAGTGTACTTTTTAGCACTTTAGTTAAGAGCTTTATGTTCCGGCGTTAGCCCATAAAACTCTTAACTATTGACTTTTATATGCGGTAGAAGTCTTGGAGGTAGAGGCTGTACCGCTCCCTTCTTCCAAGACTTGTAATACCAGCGTTAGGCAAATCCCATTAAAAAGATAGGATATGCAATTGACGTAAGGGGATTTGCGGTATGGAAAAGTCACGGAAAAAAAGTGAGCGGTACACCTGTACCTCCCTGACTCGTAATACCAGCGGGCGTTAAAAAGCAGCGTTAGAGAATTAAGAACATTTGATAATAGGAGTAAATTAGAAAGTTGCTGAAAATTGCATGCTCTATCTGAATCATAAAAGAAAACATTTGAGTTCAGTGTCCCTTTAAGTGGGGCCATATCACAACTTTACAAATATATTATAATCTTTGTTTTTATCATTTATATGAAAAAATATTTTTTCCTGAAAGAAATGTTAAATATCATTTGTTTAAATATAAGTTAATTTGTATACTGCAGTATGTGTATTGTACTTCCTACTATTTCCTAATTCTCACTGTCAAACATTTTGTCATGTGCTCCGCCCCCAGTCCTTTAACTTCTCTTGGTCAATACTAAGCTGTCTTAAATCACACTGCAAGGGGTGTGGGAGAGATAGGCACTAAAATGTTCATTTAAATTGTTATCTTGGCTAGAGTTAAGAAAAGGAAGACTTTGTGTTTACATAGAGTGATAATATAATGAGATATGTTATTTTGGCAAATTGAGTCCATTTAAAAGGACCATAACACATAGAATAATGCATAATATACAGGTGCATAATAAAAATACAATGCAATAAAACTTACTATTAATTTAAAAAGAGAAGTAGATTGTTTTCTGATAAATTGGCTATCAGCCAATAACAGACTCATATTTTGATATAATGTGAACTAAATATAAAAAAGAAGTAAATTGGGTAGTTGTTTAAAATTATATGTTCTATTTAAATTTGGTGTTTCTTGTTCTTTTAAGTGAAAATCAAGCTTACATGACAATGTCCATTTAAGCCTGTGATCATGTGACATAAACAGCAGCAGCTGAAGGTGCAGAATACACTTACTAAGGTCTTTACTAACAAGAAGAATCAGTCACAGATCAGTGGGATAAACGTTCTGATGATAAACAGGTGCAGTTAATAGAAATAAGAAATGTATTAAAAAATAATCTCTGCTTAATCAGTCACTATTAACAGGAGCTGTTCAAGATGATTGGAGAATAGCAAATGTACCTCGTCATAAAAAGGGCAGTAGGGAAGAATCTGGTAACTACAGGACAGTTAGTTTAACTTCAGTAGTAGGGATATTAATGGAAAGTCACTTAAAATAAAGAATTATGACTTACATAAAGAAGACCAAAATCAACATGCTTTTACTTCAGGGAGATAATGTCAGACTAATCTAATTGACTTATTTTGACTATGTAACAACATAACCCGATTAGAAATAAAATAATATGCAGATCACAAGATATTTAACCCCTTAATGACCATCGCTATACCCTGTATGATACTGACCATTGTAAGACGCTGCTGTCCTGGGCCTCTCTCTTCTGAGATCTCACTAAAAATAGTGAGATCTCGCCATTTCAGCATGAGTGGGGCAATGCAGAAATAGATAGGCAGAGTTACCAATGCAGAGAGAGTGTGAAATCGATCTGGGAGTGGTAGGGGGTAGGGTAATAATGTGGGGGGGTAGCTACAGTATAGAATTTTTTTTTTAATTAATATAAAAATTATAGCAAACTGGGTACTGGCAGACAGCTGCCAGTACCTAAGATGGTGGCTAATAGGCAGAGGGGGAGGTTTAGAGAGCTATTGGGGGGGATCCTACACTGCAGAAAATATATAAAATATATTTTTAAAAATGCCTTATATTTTCATACTGGCAGACTTTCTGCCAGTACTTAAGATGGGGGTAACAATTGGGGGTGTAGGG